>NW_022985181.1:140342-182074 GCF_010093535.1 Lindgomyces ingoldianus | reverse complement strand
GTGTATATAAAAGTTATTATATATTAATGTTGTCTTACTAAGCCCTGTTACTTAGATTCTTTTAAGACACTAGCTAAAGCTAGCACAAAGTTAAAACCTAGATAGTAAGGGACGCTTTACTAAGTTAACCTAACTCTAACACTCTAGTGTCTTTTTTTATATAGTACTTAGAGCTACTCTAGAGATAGTTTAAAGCTGCTGCAGTAAAGATATACATAAAGGTTATTATTTATTAACACCTAATACCTATTACACAGCAATGCTGCTAGCACCTCTAGGAGGTGGGGGAGGGGGTGGCCCTTTTAGTGCTAAGGGATAATACCTTATCCCTCTAGGTCTAGAAGGTGGTTTTACCTATAGGTTCTTCTTATAGCAGGTTAAGAACATGCAACTACCTTTATAAAGGTTAGCATAATAATAAGCGCAAGTTAATTTAGCATGCTTAACTTATAACCTAGCATTATTAAAATAATGCTAGCACTTTTAACCTTTTTTTTAATAGTAAGTGCACTGCTAATTACCTAGTAACTACTTACCTAACTTTGTCTCTATAATTTAGCCTATATAACTGTGAACTGTGTTTACCTCCTTTTACAGAGTAGACTTTATAGCCTTTAGGGTAAACTACTACTTGCTATTTTCCTAGTAAACATAACATTTACTAGTAGGCTAGTTAGCCTAAGCCTACAGCTAGCAAACAGGGTTTGCCTGTTAACCCTAGGTGTAGTATCCTTGCAAGCTAGGCACAGGCGCAGGCACTACCACAGCAGGGGGAGGAGGAGGGAGGAGGGGAGCAGCTAAAGAGGGAGGGTTGTCCCTAAATAGCTGCTAGACCTTATTGTTGTTGTTGTTATTATTATTAGAAGGCAGCAGAAAGAAGAGAAAAGAAGGAGGAGGAGAAGAAAAAGGAGAAGGAGGTAGTAGTAGTAGTAGTAGTGGTGGAGGAGGAGGAGGAGGGAGGGGGAGGCGGACAAGGAGGGTAGGAGGGAGGCAAAGGCAAGGGTAAGGGTGAGGGCAAGGGCAATAGTAATAGCAGCTATACTAATGTTAGCAACCTGTGCCCTTAACTACAACTGCTGTAAAGACAGTAACAGCAACTAATAGCTTATAAGAAGTAGAAAATGCGCCTACTATAGGTTACCCTATAGCCTAAAGCAGTAGCTACTGCTATAGCTTAATGTTTATTTTAAGTTATAAAACCTAGGGCTTCTAAAAGAGACTAAAAGTAAGGCATGTTAATGTTATAGTTAAAGTTAAACTTATAATATAGTGTTGTTTATATTACTATCTATTAGTTACTAGTAAGTTATATGTGTTATACTTTTACTATAGCAACTTTACTATATTTTTACTTTTACTAACTTCTAAAACTTCTGTAAACTTCTAGACTAATAAAGACCCTATAATATATAGTACTTTTTTAAATTATAAAATACTTTAAAACTTTAGCTAACTTTTACTAATTAGATTACTATAAACTATAATTTTACTTTAAATATTTTAGATATTTTAAGTGCTCTAAAACTTCTATAAACTTTTAGGCTAACTAAGGCATAAAGTAAAAAATTAGAGCCTTTAAAAAAATGCTTAAGCTAATAATATAATTTATAACACATTAAACAGCTTTTTTTTTTATTAGTTATATATTACACTTTTCTACTCTAGGATACTAGTAAGAAACTAAGAACTTTTTTTTAGTAATATAATATATTTCTATCTACATTTACTAATGCTGCCTAGGGTTGCAATAGCGTAGTGTTTATAGCTGCCTTATATATATATAGCTTATTTTGCCTACTGTAACTTACATTATTGTGTACTGTTACTAGCAAACTTCTGTCTTCTAGGGGCTTTAGCTAACTAGATTAACTAGTGCTAGCAGTTAGCATTACTAGCCTACTATTAGCCTACTTTTAAATATTCTAGAGAACCTAGACTGTATGCTAAAAAAAAGTTATCTATAAAACTTTATAAATATATAACTTCTTAAGTAAAGCTTAATATAATTATATAAATAATGCTACGCAATGTGTTATTTAAAGGTAGTATCTTTAGTACAGTTAAAGTAAAGGCACTTATAGTTATATAAGTATTATCTAATACAACTAGCTAGAGGACAACGCGGCTACTAGAGGATGCAGATGCAGCTTGCAGTGTATGTTGCAGTGCTACCTTCTTAGTAAGAGCGTTATTCTGTTAACAGATTTAAGTAACATAATCTACACTTAAATCTTTTATAGATAATAGAGTATAGACCTAACTAGATTTATTTTACTTTATATACTAGCGTTATAGCTTTTTTTTATAATAGACTAAACATATGTTTGCAGACGCTACTATGCCTAAAAGTATGTTATAAAGTGCTTTAGCATTAGTCTTAAAATGTTTCTAACTAGATATAAATAGAACATGCTTATATATCTTATTAACTATAAGATCTACTTTAATAGTATACTTAATTTTATAGTATTGCAACAGCTCCTATTATAAGCACATCCTTATATACACAGATAAAGGCAGAGGTGCTTAACATGTAGAGTTACTGTAGTGTCTCTCTACCTAGATTCTAGCTTACTTATTAAGGGCAATAAGTATAAAGGTAGAGAGTGTGCCTATTCTTAGAGCAGAAACTACACTTAGGGGCTCTAGCAGTAGCGTAGCTAGTAGAAGAAGTGCAATATTGCACTTTAAATAGCAGAAACTTAGTACAACAATAAATCTGTCTTTTAGAGGGATATTATACTCCCCTAGTTAAGATAAAATACTTTTATAGTAATATAAACTATTAGCTATATTAATCTAGTAATTACCTATGTTTGCCTAGGCCTGTATATTAGACTTTATCTAATATCTAGTAGAAGGCTAGTCTAACCTAGCAGTTTCTTAGCTAGACTTTTATAAGCAGACACTATTTATGTTACTAGTATTACCTAGTGTAAAGCTTTAGGCTAATTAACTATATACTTTTACTTTATTAACTAGTAACTAATTCTGCGCTGTTTTTTTTCTTAAAGGCTGTCTATTTTATTTAGGGTAGAGTAGTAAAACGCCTAGTTTATATAAACCCTTAGAGTTAAATAACTAATATAGTAGGAATATATACGCAGTACTTAATTAACTAAGTGCGCGTTTACTGCGCCTAGCACGCTGCTAGAGATCTAAGAGGCTCTTTATAATTAGAAACTTCTAGCATATAATGTAGTTAACATTAGAGATATTAACGCCTATGCCTAGTAAAGTAGTAGCTACTATAATTTAGATATAAGATATTAGCTTTTTAAACTTAAAATAACACTTGTTCTAGTTATATTCTTGCACATTTACAGTAAACATCTCTACTATGTTGTACACACACTGTAGACTATTATTAATATTAGTTATATACTAATTGTAGAGTTCTAGTCCTTCTATTAAATAAAGGAGCATTAAGTAAAACTACGCTGCAGCTAACTAAACAGATATACGCCTATTAATAAATACAACTATCTTAGAGATCTCTCTAGAATTAGTACACCTACTTAAGACACTTTCTTTTAAAAGAAAATAAAGACTATTCTATAAGTTAACTTTACTTTATAGTAAAGAAACTACTAAAATAGCAACATTAAAGTAATTAACTAATGTGCAGATAACCTTAGTCTAGTACATACAGCAGCCTAGTGGACAGAAACTAGCGTAGCGTAAGACTGCATCCTCTGCAGTACTGTCTAACATAGCAGAACAGGCAAACTAGATAACATCCTTTTAAAGTATAACTTATAGTTAACTTAGTATTATAAATGTAAGTTAAAACTTTTTCTAGTCTAATATAAAATAATATTTATTAATAGCTACTAATCTAATTTAAGACTATAACTCTAGATTTTTTAGAATGTCCTAGAAAGCTCTACTAAAAGCCTGCTTTAGCTTTATAAGTAGATAAGTAAATTCTCTGTTAATAATTTAAGTAAATAGTCCCTACTAACTAGCCCTACTCTACGCATTAATAATACATAGCTTACATTTTTTTAGTTGTTATATGTTGTCTAGCTGCTTGTCTTTAAGCTTATTTAGTAGAATAATTTAGATAGTAATTTTAGCAGTTAACACTAAATAAGTGTAGAAGATTATGCTCTTACTAAAACTAGTCTAGGTAATTAAAAGAGTATCCCTATAATTAAATATTAGTTGCTTTAAGGTACAGACTTACTTATTACATAGTAATAGGCTACTATTATTAGCGCTTATTATTCTTCCTTTGTAAAGGATCTGTGTAAGACACGCGTAGAGAACGTCCTTCTAGAATTTAACATTATAGACATCCCTAGCTACTAAGATAAGGCTAAAAAGATCTTTTAACTTTATAGATAGGACAAGATTAATCTAAAGCTAAAGGCTTAGAGAAATAGGGCCCTAACTTATTGCATTTAAAGCATTTTAATGTTTTTGCTTTTTTCTACTTTTTTACTATTTTAAACGCCTATTTCTTTTTTTCTTAACCCTTTTTTTTACTATACTTTAGAAGTTTCTAGAAGTCCCTAGAAGTCCCTAGAAGTTCTTAGAAGTTTCTAGAAGTTTTTAAAAGTTTCTAGAAGTTCCTAGAAGTTCCTTAGAGGTATAGAATCCCTAACGCCCTTCTTATTAACTAGGTTATATAATGCAGTAGGTTAAGCGTAGGTGTACTAATAACTGCGACTGCACACCTACACCTGTTTACACTAAAGTTTTAATTATAAGAGGTAATAGAGAAGGCATGTGTGCCTTAGCTCCTGCAGTTATAAAGGGATACAACGCGTAGTGTTAACAGGAGTAATAGGATAGGGATAGACAGTTAATAGCTAGAACACACAACACATTAAAAATGTGTTTAATAATGTACTTTACTCTTTAAATAGTGTTAGATATGTCTTAAAATGTGCCTATTATAAAAATAAATACCTCTGTTTTTAATTACATTAAACATTTTAATAGATACTAATGCTAGTGTAGTGCTATTGCATAATTTAATAGATTTGTGAACTAAGATACATATAAACTTACTCTATTTCTTCTTAGACGCTCTGCAGATAATTTTACGCGTTATTAGTAATTAGCCTTTAATTAGCCTAGAAGACCTTAGAAGTTTTAATTAGCTTAGAAGTTTTAGAAGTTTTGTCTAATCTAAAATAGTATTAGTGCAAAATCATCTGTGGGGCGGCTGACTTGTGAGATAAGGTCTCTGTTGGCTAGGCTGAGAAGGCTTAGAGCCCACGATATGCCGACCACCCTACATGTTTTCGATGCCGGCGGCACTTGAGGATATACGGATGCCGATGGCCAGAGACGAAAGCCGCAGGAAGAGTGCATTGTGTACATTGAAATGAGAACTTGGATTTGCTATCTACCAGCCGTATTCCCATCCTTGGATTTCTCCTGCAGGATATTTTTCCCCGTCTTTGTAAATTGGTGTGACTTGAAGTGTATCAGGCTGTGCGAGAATTTGCTGCTGCGTTGGCTTTCCGGGGGGACACAAAGCCTGAGACAGCAGATAGGGGCAATGTCCCTAAGCCGAGTAATCTCTCCTTCTATCCCAACAATATTCGGTCGAACAGTACTTCTTAATCTTGCTTCATCATCATTCCAGAAGCAATAAGCGGTTGGGGGTTTCCTATGAAACAGTGGTCGAAGATTTGCCATCTCAATTTCCTCACAACCCATCAATAGTCGAGTAGCGTGATTCCACAATTAACGTTAAACGAAATTTCTTTGGTAGCCTTATCGTACTTATGCTTTTTCAGACTATAAAAGAACGTGGCTCGCTCCCATCTAAGTTCGTCTTCTAAATCCCCTGAGAGAAGTACCATGTACCCATTCTGGTATTCCTCCTTGGGCTCGTCGAAGTATTTATATAAGTCAGGGCCAACGAGGACCGGATTCACGCCAAATTTGTCAAGTGCGAGCTGAAGCCATGTTTCGTCCCTGAAGACGCTTCTCCAAAGTGACTCATGTGCTCTTTGGCTTCTTGAATCACTCAGCTGCCCAGAGGCCAGTGGCAGGGCTTCCAACGGGCCGTACTACGGTCCGTACAAAGTGAACCGTAACGGTCACGTGTTCAGTACGAACGTACCGAGTTCGTGAGCCGTACCGTACGTTTAATGATGCCCTAGGTACGGTACGTAGTATGGATTGTATTACCCTTTTGGGAAGTTTGTATACACAGTTATGTTACAGCTATCCAACCCCTCAGTACCCTAGGATTGGCACGGGGTATATAGGCTCCTAGGCCTCCGTACCTCTGCCTCCAACCCTAAAGTTTACTCTCGTTACCCCCTATCCTGCATTCCCTCTCTGTGACTTGTGTTTCCTGATCAATACCCCTCACACCACGCCTCCTCACACTACGCCTCTTGCCGCCTTACAGGCCTCATCTAGTCCTATCTGCTCTTGTTACTAGGGAGAACTAGTTATTTTATAGTTAATTAGACCTTAATCTTGCGTCTCTAGGGACCTATAGTCTTAGCTGTTTTGACTGGAGTACGGCGTACTTTAATCGAATTGTACTACTTGTACAGATCACGTGAGCCGTAACAGTTACGATACGTACACCTACCTCTCCTCCTCCCTATCGTACGAACGTACACAAAATCTCACCCGTACAGGCCTCAAAATCGCCCAATCGTACAGTACTACGCCTCGTTGGAAGCCTTGGCCAGTGGCATGGACGGTGTCGATAAGCCACCGCCATTACTGCCGCTTCATGCGACGCATGATTGTGAAGTAACAGAGCAATATCCATGGTCAAGTGAGTGTCAAGGCGGTGCAGCTCGGGATAGGTCAAAGCTAGCCAGCTGGAACGATTCTCGTACGGTGATCCGTGAATAATGCAAGCGTCCCCTATCTTCCACCTCATTCCATCCCGTAAGCTATTGCGAATGTGGGAATCCGCTTTGACAGCGCGATCCTATTGCGCATCAAGAGACATGCGGAGTCGACCCAGCCCTTCCGAGTCTATCACTCCCATGTCCTCATCTAAGCCTCCCCTTCCCTTGAAGATCATGCAAAGCACCGAGTCTGCGTCTTCGGCAGTGTCCTGACGCATTCGTATCCTCGGGTTCTGGTCTGCCGCGCGTCAGTTGGTGACCTATCGTGCCTCCTGATAGGCAAAGTGAAGGGGAGGCCTCTCCATCGCATTGCCAGAATCCTTTGGTCGCGAAGTTGAGTCCAACAGGGTGCTGATAAACTATCAAGGAAGTCCCGGTCTAGTAGACATCATGAGCATCATCAATCTCATGCGTCCCCCAGTCTGTGGCTTTGCGAGATAGTTCGGAAGCACAGCCAAGGCATCTTAGGCTCCATGGGTGCAACATGTCCTTGCAGTCTGGAATGAGCTCTTCATGCCAAATCAGCCTTGAGACAGGAGCCTATGGGTAGATCAAGGCTTATTGACATGTCGTGGTCACTGGCGTACATATAAGTAAGGTGCTTCGTTGGCCTGCACAAGCTCTTCATTCCGAGTCCAACTCCAACATACAGACCTCTCTATCATCCACTCCAAAGTTCGACGCGAGTACGGGAGACTTCTTTCATATTCCTTCATAATGGAATCAACGCAGCAGATTATCCCTGGTCAAAATTGGCCACCTTACCCTGTCATGGGTTACCCAGAGCTCTCTCATCGGTACAAAGAAGGTCTTTGTCCTTCGGTGCCTGAGTCGAGTATCCTATCTCTCAATGAACAATGGGATTCTTTCGACATCCAACTTGAAGCCATGGAGAGAAGCGCGCCACCCCATTGTTCCCAACCGGCCACAACGGGCGCCTTGCTGACCGAACAAAGACCGTTGATGGAGCATACGTTTGCTATGGGCAGTCCTTTTTTTTTCCTCACGAGGTACCTTTACCAGTACAGAGTTTCGAGCATCCCTCCTCATATGCATTTCAGTCGTACTTCGAATCGACGGCTGGCCCGCCCCTGTTCCATGTTCGGAACGATTGCTCTTTCATCTACCCGTTCACGGAGCCGAAGCTCTTGTCGCCACGGAGTCAATTTGCCGCCCATAACCTACCACGGCACGAACTCGGGAGTCCCGAATCGGCACCCGGGATGATGATGCCAACCTACGGTCAACCACTCAGTAGTTGCTCTTCATGTTGCCGGAGTCAAGAAAGCAGTATTTGGGATTCCTGCACTACCACCAATACTTCTCTGTGCTCTCTACCCGAGGACCCTTCCCAGGGAATTAAACCCGAAACTGTACACAAGGGAGAACCAATGACTGGTTTTTCTCGCAATCAAGTAGCAAACCAGCCGGTCCCGAGACATGCCGAGGAAAACATATGGGAAGTCGAGATGTTGCTTGGCAAATGGAAGCGAGGTAGAATGACTTGGTACTTGGTGAAGCGGAAGGGCTTTGCCATCAAGGATAGCACACGGGAGAAACAGAGAAACATAGGTGCTGAGCTAATCGACGAGTTCGAGGTGAGTTATGAAGGGAACCATTTTGGGATTGAGCGATTGCTGGGAAAGCGGACTCGACACGGGAGGACGGAATACCTTGTTGAATAGAAAGGTCCAGGCGGCGACAATTCTTGGGAGAGGGAGGCTACCATAAGCCAGGCACGAATTAACGTGTTTTATCACTCATCCGGATATATCAGCCATCCGGACACTCCACCAAAATCGCGACGCGTCTTCCACCAAACACGCGATGCTATCCACACAGAAGGCCCAGTAGGCCCAGAAAGAGGGCAGACTTGTTCTTTCTATACAGGCCGTTCAAAATAAGACAATATCAAGTCGCTCTCGAGCTGCTGTTATGTACAATGTCCCTCGATCAACGCTATACGATCGCGTTAACGGTGCCCTCCCACAATCCGTTGTCAACGCCTGAAAATGCAAGCTACAGCCCTTATAGGAGGAGTCTCTAGTTAAGTGGGTCCTGGACCTCGACCGCCGTGGATTTCCGCCCCTTATTATCAACGTGCGACAGATGGCTGATACTTTACTTGCCCCGCGCGGCCAAGATCCTCCTTCTCAGCCTGTTGGCAAGTGCTAGGTATCGCGCTTTATTAACGCCTAGCTAGAGCTTAAGATGAAGTAGAATCGCAACTTCTATTTGCAGCGCGCGAGATGCAAGGACCTAGTTACAATCCGCGCGTAGTTTCAGCTTGTAGAGGAGACGCGTTAGTTATACAGCATACTTAACAAGGATATCTACAACTTTAATAAGACTAGATTTATAATAGGGATTGCTGCAATGTTAAAGGTTATTACAAGCTCTAATACAATTAGCTAGGCAGTTAATATACAGCTTGGGGATCGCAAGTGGGTTACAACAATTAAGGGGATCAACGCGGCTGGGTGGGCGATCTCGCCCTTTATCATTCTGAGGGCTAAGGTCCACCAAGCCAGCTGGTATCAAGGCCTACGCGCCGGCTGGACGATTGCTGTTAGCGACAACAGCTGGACAACTAACAAGCTTAGCTTTGTCTAGCTTAAGCACTTTAATAGCCATACAAGAACGCGTACAACTGGCGCCCATTAACTACTAATTCTTGACAGCCATAGCCAGGGCTTCCAACGAGGCGTAGTACTGTACGATTGGGCGATTTTGAGGCCTGTACGGGTGAGATTTTGTGTACGTTCGTACGACAGGGGGGAGGAGAGGTAGGTGTACGTATCGTAACTGTTACGGCTCACGTGATCTGTACGAGTAGTACGATTCGATTAAAGTACGCCGTACTCTAGTTGAAACAGCTAAGACTATGGGTCTCTAGAGACGCAAGATTAAGGTCTAATTAACTATAAAATAACTAGTTCTCCCTAGTAACAAGAGCAGATAGGACTAGATGAGGCCTGTAAGGCGGCAAGAGGCGTGGATAGATAACTCTGGAATAGAAAATGGTCTGTAATAGGCATTTTTGAGACATCCGTACTACGTACCGTACCTAGGGCATCATTAATCGTACGGTACGGCTCACGAACTCGGTACGTTCGTACTGAACACGTGACCGTTACGGTTCACTTTGTACGGACCGTAGTACGGCCCGTTGGAAGCCCTGGCCATAGCAGCCACGCAACACCTGAGTTTGATTAGTACTGTGTAGAGAATAAGATTATCACACTCTGCATGCCGCCACATACCTCACACCTGCTCCAGCCACTTAATGTTAGCTGCTTCTCGCCTCTTAAGCGCGCATACAGACTCAAAGTCCAGGGGCTCGCCCGCTAGAGCATCTCCCATATCAACAAGAACAACTTCCTAGAGATATACCTAGGTATTAGAGACACAGTCTCTACAGAGCAGAACATCCAGGCTGGCTTCTAGGCAACAGGGCTTGTACTATCCTGTCCAGATCGCGTCCTGTCGTCGCTCACGATAGTTAGGACGCCGTCCCCACCAGTAACAGCTGCCGACACTGAGGTCGCATGGACGGCTGAGACGCCGCATAACATAGACCAGCTAGAGAAGCAGGCTCGCCTTGTTAAAGACCTTCTCCAGCGCTTGTCGCAGAGCCTGTTAAGCTACGCAGTTAGGCAACTTGTTAAGGGTTGCCAGCTTGCATTGCACTCAGCTATTCTACTTGCAAAGGAAAATACAGAGCTCCGCACAGCTAATCAGCGCCGCCAGCGTAAACAGCAGCAGCGCCACCAGTATATTGCCCGCGGAGGAGCTCTACAGGCTGAGCAGGGCCGGCTACTTGCTATGCAGGCTGAAAATGCGGAGAGTGAGGTAGCTCAACAGGAGACTCAGCCCGCGCGCCAGCGCGCACCACCAACGTGTTCAAAGTGCCATATCCGAGGCCATAATAGGACTCAATGCAGGGCTATCTTAGCTAGCTCTACCTAGAATTTTAAACAGATTAATTTTGTAGTTGTGGCGCAATCCGTTAAAAAGCTGCGTTGATTTTAGTGGGGTGTCCAGATGACTGATAAATCCGGAAGAGTGATAAAACACGTTATGGAGTTTGAGGGAAAGTAAATTAGCCTAACGTTTATATTTTGGTACTAAAATGTTTTGGAGACCTGTTGATTCTCGCGTTCGTGCGCAATTATCAGACTGTGATAACGTCACAACCCCACTTTTGCGCCCGCCGGATTGATGAGGAAGAGCTGGGTTTCGATCCCACTATAGTAGAGGGTGGCGGAAGATACATGCACATCCGGCGAAATAGTCAGATGGAGCGGATCCGGTTGGAGGTGCGCATGAGGCGACAGCGCTCCTTGGCTGGCCGAGCGTGGTTCCCTCCATGGCAAGTCAGGCGGTCACCTTGCGATCAAGGACTCCTGGGAATACGAAGAACGGCCTAAAGAAGGTCTGCTACTTAAGGAGGCGACGGAAGCCGGTGTGAAGAATGTGGCGCGGTATTACCACCATGAGACGGTGCTCATCAAGGACGAGGTGGACGATGTTTCGAAAAACGTGCGGAGGGGACTGAGCGATACAGTCGGCCGAAATCCACTTCAACGACGGGCAGCACATTCCGAAACCATCACAAGTTCGAGAACGTCTAGTCCCTCTAGAGCGAGAAGGGGTAGGAGCAGGAGCAGCAGTCGAACTGGAGGAGGTGAAGGGGGCCGTCAAGCAGAGACTTGAGAAGGTCATTGAGCAGCGTGAACAGTCTCATTGATTTTATGAGATAAGCCGTCAATTACCATCTGCGTACGGAGTCCGGCGATCTTCATGTACATAATTATGGGTTAAATAGCGTAAACTTATGCTTTTCTCTTGTGATTCGTAATGCGTGAGCTTAATATTAGCGAGTGAGCTAGTGAATCCACGAACAGTGGATTTTAAGTTTGAACGTTTTACAAGCCACGTGGGAATACGGTGTGGCGTCCGATCGCCAAGACAGCCAAGCCACAATGTCCTCCGGAAGAGGCCCAGTTCTGGACTCTGCGTTTGAAAATGGAACCAGCAAAGAGACCAAATCTTGTATTAAAGGCATGAAAATGGGCCCACGCTGCTATTAGCTCAACTTGGATTACACAGACAGTAATTTTGCGTAGCATACTTGGACGAGGGCTTTAGTATTTGTGCGTGCTTCGTCAGCTCCTTGAACTTCCCCTAGCCCTCTCGATCAGCCCATCCAAGGTCTACGAACCATGAGGCCGAACGGCGTTTGTGCTTTGACGAAGCTGAGAAATGATTGGGGGAGTAAGGCGAGATCGAGTTCCATTTCTTCTGTACGGCAGAACCCTTAAGGGGATTATATTCCTTTCTTTACTCTTTCGTCATTTATATTATTTTAAGCTACCTAACCAGCAACTAAAAATTGATGATAACTTTAATGCAGGAAGGCAAGCTATTTCTGACGATGGCGTTTATTAATTCTCAGCTCCGGGTTGCATCGGGTGCTGATGCTGGCGGACAATGATGAATCGAAAATGCCTTCAGGTAACGCCGTCGCGTTCATGTGGTTCGGGCGGGCCTGTAGTGACTGTTCCTCTAGTTAGCCTCTTCTAGTCTCAGTGATTATCCTATTGATACGGTGGAGAATTTCGGATAGCTCGGGATCCGTTCTGCTTGGCTTAGGGCAAGTAACCAAACTGTTGAGCACAGAAGCAACTCTTTTGGCATCCGCCTTTCAATACGGTCACGACTTGGTATGCCTCTCTTCACGTTGGTGTATTTCTTAGAACAATTCTGCTTCTGCAGCGATTCCATGCAATTAATCGAAGCGACCCGGGAGTGCAGAGAGGGCAATAGATTCTAGTTTTCAATTCAAGGCGCGAGTTTGGTGTATTTCAAGCCCCACCAATGCCTGTTGATAGCAAACTGCTATAGTGTCTTACTGGAGATAAGATTTGCAGATCCTGCAATGACTTATTGGCCAACCGCACCAGCCTAGGTACCATCATTTGCGCTTCACCGGAGATTTAATCGGATCAAAGAGAAACTAACATATCAACTAACTCCTAAGCCATATCCAACAGAGATTTTGACACTGGCTTCTCAAACTCGAATAGAGCACTATTAAAATCCCATTTTAACTCTCAGCCTATTGCTCTTGGGATTTGTATAAGAAGGACCTAAAATTTATTTTTAGTGTGTCCTGGCAATGACAGAAGGCAATTTTACCTAATTTTAGGTGTACAATGAAGCCGGGCTGAAAAACATTGTCACGGTTATGTTACAGCTATCCAACCCCTGAGTACCCTAGGCTTGGCACGGGGTATATAGGCTCCTCGGCCTCCGTACCTCTGCCTCCGACCCTAAGGTTTACTCTCGTTACCCCCTATCCTGCATTCCCTCTCTGTGACCTGTGTTTCCTGCTCGATACCTCTCACAAACATCTACCGAGTTCTCTTTTGCCCAATCGTAAATACGATTCCAATCAACGCATTTATGAGGTGCCGAGAAATTTGCGATTGGAAGAGGTTGGCTGCGGCTTGGGTTAGCCCAGAAAATTTACCAGTAGTGTGTATGTGGCACACGCACGTATTACCCCAGAGCATGGTGATGACGGAAATGTCGCCTTGACACATTACAGCTTGCCGAAGCATATCGAGACAATGCTTGCGATTACCCGGATCGAGCTACTCGCGTATAGATGTACTCGAAGACTATTGTATTGCCGTATGGATCATACTCTTCGCATTGGAGCCAGCTAAAAATGCGCGAAGGACTGGCGGAGTCACCGCAGGGATCGAAAATGCGTGAATTGTTGTCCCGACTGTAGATCATCGTGCGATTATCTGGAGTCCACACCCGCCAATCTATCTGGTGCAAAAATCGGTGGAATCTATTCCTTGGCAACACAACAATTTTCCCTGCGCGCGTACAAACTTACATACAAACTGTGAATTTACTTATTTTATGTAAGAATTATGCAACAACTATTTAATAATTATTAGTAAAACTTAAGGCTATACAAATATGTGTAAAGGAGTATACTAACGCGTTTTTTAGAGTTATAGTCTTATGTTTTAAGCCTATAGCGTCTCTACAAGGCCTCTCACACCCGCGTAGGCGCGTTGCGCTCCTAAGATCTCTAGAGAGCTTATAACTAAAGGCTGCAGCCTTAATTTACGCTAGAGAATTAAAATATATTACTTTTTACTACTAGGCTAGCGTTACAACTCTATTGCTAGTTATGTTAGTGTGTTGCAGTTAAAGGTGTACACAATTAAGCGCAACTTAAAGCTGCACAGTAGCACTTGTAAACTAAGTAATCTAAACACTGTACTTAGCTGCCTACATAAAATAGGACCTAAAGATAAGTAAGCTTTATTTAATAAGCTTTATTAAAGTAGCTAAATGTATTATAACAAAATAGCTTACTAGTTATAAATAAAAAAAGGCGTTAAAGTACACTAGTTAATAGTTACTTAGCTGCTTAATAATTATAGCTAAAGTAAGTAAGCGCTGCGTTTTATCTTTATACTTTATAATAAAAAGCTTTATAAAAGCTATTGCTACTATATAAAGCAGTTTACTGCTGCTAATCTAGTGTTTCTAGACAAGTCTATCTTTAGTAAGAAGACTAGTTAGCAGCACTACACCTACGCGCTAATAGGCTCTATAAACTGCTATATATAGGACATTTAATAAAGGAAAACCTAGGCAGCCTTACCTGCGTTTACTATAAATAAGTACCTGCTTTATACAGGCGTAAAAAAGGGCTATTTTAGCTATAAAAACTTTATAGATTAGATCTGCAAGTTGCTACTACCTACTTTTT
Organism: Lindgomyces ingoldianus; assembly: GCF_010093535.1. NCBI lineage: Eukaryota > Fungi > Ascomycota > Dothideomycetes > Pleosporales > Lindgomycetaceae > Lindgomyces > Lindgomyces ingoldianus. Next base: position 167,431 of record NW_022985181.1, on the reverse strand, counting down.
ACATAGCATATAGTAATAAGACTATAGTTGTAGTTCTTAACAACATCTTAATTTATATAAACTAGAAGGTTGTAAGTAAGATTAAGTAAACTAGCTATATTATTAGATATTTACTGCTATACTTGCTAGACTATAACTTAATTAAGCTTACCTTTAGTGTCCTTAAAGCTTAGATTTATAGGTACTATAGCTGCACACACAGGTAATTTAACAACTTTAGTAACTTTCTAAGGGTAGCTATTTATAAAAGTTAGTGTAATTAGTTTATAAGAAAGCACTTTAAGCACACTACTAATAGCCTATATAAAATAAAGAGTAAAAAGGCATTAATAAAGGCTAAGCATAAGATGTAAAAGTAGCAGTAAGGCAAGCAAGCAGTAGAGAGTATAAGGCAAAAAAAATAAGTGTTAATTATATAATAAGTATTATAGTATTAGTAACATAGTAACATTTTTCTAAAGCCTAACACTTTTAGTCCTGTCTTCTTAGTTTGTTACTCTACTACCTATAGTGTTGTTATTACCTATGTTTATAAGTCTTATAGTAGCAGCAGCAGTAGCAGCAGCAGCAGCTTAATAGTGCTGTTTAAACTTCCTAAGATCCTTTTAAAAGTGCCTAACTACTTTATTTTTTAGCTAAAAGCGCTTACTAACTACTACCTTATAAAGATTTCTACTAGAGTTTAACATCTCTTATAAATCTTTAATAGTCTACTACTCTAAAATTGCTACATCTTATGCTTACTTATAGTCCTTATAATTATTTTTTAGCTACTAGGTAATAATTTACTTAAAAAACTTTTTTATAATTACTCTTATATTCTTCTTGCTGCTTATAGGGCTTAAGCTTAGCACATAAGTAGAGAGCACTATTATAGGTGTAATAAGACGCTAAGTAATTAGTAGCAGTAGTAATAGCAGTAAAGGTAAGTAAAGCTACTGCAGATAAAGAGAATAAGTAGGCTAAAAGTAACTAGCAGCAGCAGCAGGGCTATATAGATAGCCTATTAGTAGGCTAGGCTAGCTAAATCTAGAAAAGTTTAGCTGTAACCTTATATTTTTACGCTAAAGTTAAACTATCTTGCGCTGCTCCTTTTACTACTAGGCATTATCCTCTACTTTTTACCTAGCCTACTAACACTTATGCTTCTTTAAAGTGCGCTAAAAATTACACTTAAAGTTACTTTTACTAGTAGTAGAACTATAGTACTTTTTACCTTTACACCTGCCCTTTAGCTTTAGCTAGTTACTGCTACTAGTAGGGCTTTTTTAGTAATTAATAAGCTAAATTAAAGGCGTAAAGAGCTTTACCTTACTTATAAAAATTACATTTACCTAAGATTTTACATTTATAGGCAAAACTTTATAGTGCTTAAAGTTAGTAGTAACCTAGCACTAGCACTTAAAGTTTAGGCACTTACTATTACTACAACACTAGTAGCAGTAGAGTCTCTTCTCCTAGTCCTCCTGCGTGGCTATATCCTGTAATTACTGTACTACTCTTGCCTTGTTAAGTAGCTACTAAGTACACCTTAGATTTTTTTTAAGTTATAGTGTTAATAAGTTAGGTACATTAAATAAGGGCTTATTAGTGTACTAATTATGCTTAAAGGCTTTTTATAAGGCAAGCGCTTTAATAGTAACCTTAATGTTTACCTTTACTACTTAAAAAGGCAGCTCTTTACTAATTTAATAGTTAACCTGCTTAAAAAACTTCTTTTTTTTAGCTACACTAAAATCTGCTAGTAAGTGTGTTACCTTTTACACTTTTAAGCTTACTTAAAAGTTAATTATACGCTAAATAATCTTATACTTATAGCTTTTAAGTTAAGCTTTTAGCATAGCTAGCAGCTTATTTACAACATTCTCTGCGTCCTCTAGCTACTATATAAAGCAATTATGCTGCTTTAGTGTGCAGTAAATAGCGCTTCTTCTGTTAATAATTAGCTTATATTTAACTTTAAGATTATACTTTAGTGCGTTTAACAGTAATAATAAGTTAGCAGAGTAAATAGAAGCAGCTGCTATAGGCGTAACATAGCCTACTGTTAGTAAATTTAACTTAGCAGATAAATTAATAGTTATAGCCTTAAGCTGTGTTTTAAGTGTTAGTAGCAGCAACAACAGTACAAAGTTGCGCTCTATTTGTGTAGTAACAGGCGTAGTAACTTAAGCAGAGCTTGCCTAAGCAGCTGCTAGGCCTATGTTAGCTGTTAAAGGCTCTATAAACTGCACCTAATTGCGCTGTAAGCGCGTTGTCTGCCCTCTAGTACACTTTGCAGCCTTTAGTTGCGCCTTTATAGCTTTTTAACATAGTTTTGCTGCTTTCTTATGTGCTGTAATAGCTGCAGTAGCTGCAGCAGCAGCTGCTGCCTCTGCTGCAGTTACAGAGGGTATACGCGCCCTCTTTAGCCTCTCTATAAGCATATTAATAGACTATAACACTAAAAACGCGTTAGTATAGCTCCTATACATGTATTTGTATAGCCTTAAGTTGTACTAATAATTATTAGATAGTTGTTATGTAATTCTTACATAAAATAAGTAAATTTACAGTTTGTGTGTGAGTTTGTACGCGTGCAGGGAAAATTGTTGTGTTGCTAAGGAATTCCACCAATTTTTGCACCAGATAGATGAATATCGGCGGGGTCGGCAACGCTGGTCCAACGCTCGATGCGAGAAAAGGTCTGCAGGACTCTGGGCAAGTACTTTCTTACCAGGTATGGCCCGTCGAGGACTTCGTCTATGACGGGACTTTGCGAGGCGTCTAGGATCACTTCTCCGGACGCGGTTTTTCGAAAAACGGGAACGAGATCTTCGGAATCAGAGTTTTCATCTGTGCCCTTTCGATTGTCGTTGTATTGTGGTAGAAGAGCTCACCTGCTTACGCAACTGACTCGCTTATGCAACACTAAATCGTTTTCCACAAACTAACTTTAAAAATTAATAACTTAACAACTATAATAAATCTTAAGGAGATAATTAATTTAATCACTTTACTACCTTCTGCTAAACAAAATAAGTTATAAATTAAGCTAAAAGAACATTATTTAACTATATAGCGCTGTTAGAAAGAAATTACTAGCTTAAAACATAAGGGCTATAAAAAGCAACGTTTACTCAGAGCTTAGGACACTAAGACCCTTATTAAGCATATAAATTGCCTAACGCTTTAAGGGCTACTGCCTACTAAAGCTATAGTTTAAAACTTTATTAAAAAGCTCTCTAATACGCTGCTAGGTAAGAACTATATTTAGAAGTTTTTTAAGCGCAACTTTAATTAATTAACATTAGCTTATCTTAGGCTATTTAATATTAAGCGTAAACACGCTAATAGCCCTACTTAGATAGAGCCTTTCTATAACTAATTAGGGGAGAAAATTAAGAAGTACAGCGTACAGCCATATAATACGTACAACATAGATAAGAAAGGCTTTTTGCTAGGTATCCTTACAATAACAGAGCAAATCTTTACAAAGAAACTATAGAAGAATAGCTACTTAAAAGGTGCTAGCACTAATAGCAATTGTGAGTGGATCACAGTACTAGCTGCTATCTGCGCTAATAGCAGCTAGGTACCTCCAGCTCTTATCTATCCTGCTAGAAATAAAGCTCTAATAGACTCCTAGTTTTAAGATTTTAATCCTGCTAAGCACTAATCCTACTTTACTAGTACAGAGACAGGCTAGACAAATAACTAAGTAGTAATTAAGTAAGTAAAGAAAGTCTTTAATTAAAAGACTAAGGCTAAAGCTTGCTATAGCAGAGACTAGAGGCTTCTAATACTTAATAGCTATAGCTTACATGTTACTCTAGGCTTCCTAGAGTACTGTATAAAGCATAGAATCCTTGTTAACATACTCCCTCTACATACTACTTATTAAACGCAACCTCTAGATTAGGCTCTATTTAGCCTACTTTAAAGCAACTACTTAATAGAGCTTAGTAAGCATATGCACTAAACTTAGAGTCTTTTAGCTCTTACTAAACATAATTTCTATAAGCTGTTCTACACTACATAGGTTAAAACCTTTATAGAAAAGAACATCCTATTAAAATTTAAGCAGTGTAGTATTTACCCCTTTAATAAGAGTGCTGTGCTTAATAGCTTTAAAATAAGGCCTCTAAAATAACTATCTTAGCTCTAGAGCAGTAGCTCTACTAGCTTAAAGCTCTTACTAAAAGATAAGAAGTAAATTTATTAACTTCTTAGCTTAGAAATTAGTACTACTACTATTAACAGCTAATTACTTAGCAACATAATTCTCTACCTTCTAGATATAGCTATTCTTTTAAAAGATAAGGTAGCTAATCTTAGAGCAACAGTAATAGCAGAAAAGAAGAAGGGGAAGCGTGGCAAGAACCTTACAGAGCTTCTGTGTGCTAAGGATAAACATAATTAACTGTTCTTTAGCCCTGCTAAGGTGGCACAGGCTAGAGAGCTTTAACAACAAAAGAAGAACAAAAAATAAGCTAAGGTTAATTACAAAGTAGCTAAAAAGCTTAAGCAACAGCAGAAGAAGAATAGTAAAGAGGCTGTAAAGTAATTAAAGAAAAAGACTTATAAGAATAATAAGCACATAAAGAATATTAAAGCAGCTGTAAAAGCTCTACTTTATAAAAAAAAAAAGGTAGCTTAACAGCTTAAGCTACAGCTTTAAAACAATACTTAGTTTACTAAGAAGACCTAAAAGGAGCGTGCTGTTAAGAAAACTACTACGCAACAGGAGATAGTTAAGTACTATAAGGTGGTAGATAATAAGGAAGGTGTTGCAGGGCTATCTTAGCCTTAGAGGCAACAGCGTTAGCCAGCTTACTTAAAAGACTTTAAGATATATAAGGATTTATAGCCCTGCTTATAACAATTGCTACACTTAAAAATTAACTAAGATACAATTTATATAGAGCTCTAAAGCTTCATTTTTAGGTGATGAGTGGCACAGAGATTTCCGTTGCACGAGCCACTCGGTTGCGTAAGCAGGTGAGACCTTCTAAGCCCTTTGATGTTTTCCGACTGATGATGCCCCGGCCTTGGAGACTCCATCCCAGACCAAACTCGCCATTGCCGGCGCCAGAGTTGTATGTGAGTGACAACTTGGGGTCCATGCCAGCTCTTCCCGGCGGAACACCTATCGGGATGCTCACGCTCCCCTTGCCGGTTTCTTGGTTGACATCGAACTTTTCTCCCATTCCGGAAATGGCACCACCACCCTTCGGAAGTGAGATGGAGGGAGCCGGTGGGAATGGCAGACTTCAGAGAAATAGAAGATAGGTCACTGAGGCTGAAAAAGTTGTTTCCTGCGCTCCCGGCTAGGGGCTCTTTGTGGGAGCCCGCAGGCTTGTCGGATTGCTTGCCAACCGCATGTTCGTCGCGCTCCGGACGCGCTCCAATCCTCCTGTCGCTGGTGGACATGGCGAAGCAATTCCGAGAGAGATGTTGGCATCGAACCAGAGCGTGTGCAGAAGGAAGCTGGCGGAGGCCAGGAATACACAGGATTCACATGCTGTCCGGATCGGCGCCACCGCAGAGGAAAACAGCCGACTCGGCGGCGATGGCCCCAAATGCGCCGTGTTGGACGCGATGTTTTGATGGTCAGACAACGCCACAGCGTGGTGTGGCGTACAATCGCGCGGCCGTCCCCGCGTGTCACCCCGCAAATCACGCATGGCACGACCTCACCTGCTTCATCCTTCAGCTCACCAGAAGCCGGCATCTAGATCCCCAACAATGCGTCGCCCATTGCCCTCCTGTCGTGTTTTGTTTTCAGGCTGGGGCCATCTCGGTCCACCATCAAATCCCAATTCGGTCAATGCCCCCCCGCATTCCTCACCTGCATCCCATCCAATACTCTACAACATCGCATGTTTCCCCAGCCGCTTCCTCCTCAGATGCCTCGCCCATCGCATGGCGAGACATCGGCAGCATGGCCCGGAATGGGAAAACCGGACCTAGGGATACCCCATTCTCGCTTTGGAAGCTTCCCCCCCCAAATTCCGACTTCCCTCCGCAAGATTGATCGGATCATCATTCCTTTTCCTCCTTCGCTCATGGGAATCCTCACCTCAAATCTTCGGGGTTCTCCTTCACTCCTCCAAATTCTCAATGTCCTAAACAGACCCATTTAAATTCCTTCATTCTCTATTCCGGGCTAAAATGGACTCATCGCAGCTCTCTAGGCGCACCGCCGCGCTCCAGGAGCTGCTAGAGAGCCATGGCACAGAGGCCACCAAACTATTCATCACCCATCTGGATTCAGCCAAGGGCGACCTGGACAATGCTCTCGCTTCTTGGGATGCAGATCCCGCAAACAGCCTCTCTGCCGACCAGAAGAGGGACCTGCTTGGGGAGATCAGGATCACCTCGCATTTGGCTGCTATATCCGACGACGATGTCGACTTTGTGCGCGCGGCGAAGGAAAGGCATCCGAATATCAAGACCCTGCGCGAATTTGCAATCAACTCTTCACTGGACGACCTTGCATCCATGGCTCCGTCTCCGGCACCCGCCCCGGCCCCGGCCTTGGCCACGGTGAGGAGGTCGGTAGCCCCTTCTGCTGCCACCGCATCGAAAGGGTCCTTGAATAAGGCAGTGGACATCCGCCGGAAACTATTTCTCGCCGAACCCACGGGTGTCGTGATGCGGATGGTTAAAGACAGCGAGATCCGGCTTGATAGCAATGCTCAAGACCACGTATTCAACGTGCTCAACGAGGATCCAGAGTTTGACATGCAGAAGTCATCCGTGACCAAGTTGCTTTCAAGGTCAAATATCCTGACGACTCTTCCAGCTGAGGATGGCACCCAGAGCGCGGTGCAGTCCAATCTTAAAACCCTACAAAGAGTGCAAGCATTAGCACCCATTCCGGAAGCAATCAATCCCCTCATCAAGTCGAACTTGACATCGGCACTGCACATCTCTAACATGTCAGAGGTCGCATTTGTGGAACAGATGTCGAGCGAGATGGGCGACACGAACGCCGCCATTAGTATCCACCAACACGCCACGCAATGCCGGATCAGAAATGAAAATTTCCTTCTCTCCGCGCTGCAAGCGGTCCGTGGGAGTGGGCTTCGAGTGATTGACGGCGGTAACAGTGAGCAAAATGTCGAACTCAGAAAACAATCCTTTACCGAGGTTGCCGACAAGTATGTGACCCAAGTCGATTTGGAGCGACTGTTTGGGAACCTTGACTTTTGCGAATGCCCGGAGTGCGGTTCGGTTTATGGACCGGCGGCATACTTTGTGGAGTTAATGGAATTCTTGCGCAACAACAATTTGAGTTCCCGCCATTCCAAGACCGGTGATAGAGACATCAACGGTACCCAGCTCCAGGCTCTCCTCAAGCGACGGCCTGACCTGGCTTGTCTCCAACTCACGTGTGAGAATACGAATACGTACATTCCATATATCGACCTCGCTTTGGAGGTAATGGAATCGTACGTTGTGCATGCTCCCATGATCAAGGCTTATAATGTCAACGGGGAGACCACCAACGAACTGCTCTGCTCTCCTCAGCACACCCAAGGCGCAGCGTACGAAATCCTGAGAAAGGCAGGCTACCCCTTAGGGCTTCCGTATCATTTTCCCATCGACACCATGAGGGTGTTTTTGCAATTTTTGAAAACAAACCGAGCAGACATCATTCAGGTCTTCCAGGGAAGTGGCGTTTTGGACCCCTCCGTTGCCCCGGCAAACCCTGCGTCAAGCGTGGTGTTGAGATCATTCGATGCCGAGTTCAACCTATTGACCCAAGAGGAGTATGTCATTCTCACGAAGGAAGGGTTTTGGGCACCCACAACCACCGCAGCTCAGTGCCATCAGTCCAGCTACACCACTCGAATCGGGCTCAAAAAGCCATGGGGCTATTTTGGGTATGATTCGAGGGGTGAGATGCTGGATGACAACTCCGCCACAAAAACAGGCATATCATGGGTGAAAGCTCAATTCCTGAAGCGCGCCGGAATTCAGTACGGCGATCTGGTGGAGCTGGTAAAGACACGTTACGTCAATCCGAACATGCCCAAAGGCAAAGATTTGACGACGATGGAACGCATCAGATTCAGCTACCGCTTTCTTCGGTACCTTGTTCAGCATCAATACACGGACAAACGAAGGAGGTATGCCAAATTAATCAATTTCCTCCAGGTTGCCGATGTGTTCGTGCCCTTGTGGGAGAAGATCCAAAAGCTGCGGCAGATCGACCTATGTGCAGACCAAAACGACCAATCCAATTCTGACTGCTCGTGTGGTGGCACCAAGTCGTCGGGCTGCCATTGCTGCCCTTGTAATGGAGGTGAATGGGCGGAATGGGTATATTCCTGGTTCGAGAAGATCGGAAGTATTGTTGTCCTTGAGTCCGGTAATGGCCCGCGAATTCCTCTGGAAGGACAGATGTGGGCCGAGTCTCATCTCTGCTACCTCTCCGTGAAGGCCGTCGGCGACAGGGTGGTCAATGGAACAAGCTCAAAGAAGCCAGACACGCTCTCTAACGATCCCATATTCATTGGAACACTCCAATCCGATGGGGCCGTGATCGATCGCCGCTCCAGAAATGCGGTCGCGTTTGTGTCGGCGTCAGGGACGGTCATCAATCTTTGTGGCAAGAACATCCAAGATTGCTATCGGAATCGCGACATCTACGTTTATAAAAGCGATGCCGATGTGAATCACCCCGAGTTGGCTATTGGTGAGATACGAGGCGAAGGCAATACTCTTTCCTGGAGGCCGGGGCAATGCTCTCGCTGGCAGGATGTTGAATGGAGCAACGTTAGGGACGCTTGTGACATCAGCACCACGCGCCTGTTGCATCTTGACGGGAGTCAGCTTAGCCCGGATGAGTATTTCAATATGGTCCGCTTCCTTCGACTTTGGCGCAAATTGGGCTGGACGATTCCAGAGGTTGACTCAGCAATACAAGGACTTGGTAAAACGCCTTCCGTCGCCGAAGACAGTTCCGCGGGTGAGTGTGATGCGTCTGTAGATCCGTACGAGGATGACTCAACCGATACGGACACCGAAGAGTCGAAGTCAGACATCAATCCTCCCCTAGTCCACCAAATCGTCGCAGTGAGGAACATCATCGATATGACAGGACTTTCCCTCGAAGTGGTCTTGACTTTCTGGGATGTCATACCCACCCATGGAGACACCTCTTTGTACAACTCCACATTTCTCACCCACGACATCGTTCGTATGGACCCGGTGTTCCAGGCAGACGAGCATGGGAATTACCTTACTGCCACGCAGAAGATTTCAGACCACATGCCGGTGCTTCAGACTACCCTGAAGCTCAAAGCTGCCGACATCGAGCTGATTCGACAACTGAGAAACATCCCAGACTCTCTTACGATCGACACCTTGTCCGAGCTATTTCGTATCTCGACCCTGATCAGTTACCTTTCGGTACGACCCGATACGTTACCCGATATCATTCAAGTCCTTGGTGAACCCTTCACGAACGCGGACACAACTCTCTCATTTCTTCAGACCTGGCAGGATATCATCAACAGCAACTTCTCTTTTGAGCAGCTGAACTATCTCATTCGCGGGGTGGACAATATTTCCCGCCCGCTTGCGCCAACGCCCCAAGTGATTCTCAAACTGGGAAAGAGTCTTCTCGATGGCTTGGAGGCAATAATGAAACAAAATGCCGATATCACAAGCGCTGAGGTCAACAACAACACCGTTTCTCTCACGGAGCTTCTGCCCTCCAAACTGGCTCTGATATTTGCACCCGCCCTCGCGACCAAGATAAGCGATTTAATCAACGGCCGCATGGTTTTTACCACCAACGCCCCCTCCGGATTGGCTATCATGATCCCTCCTGCTATGGACACCCTGGTCGCTAAGGTCAAATATAACGATCTGAAAACTGCCAAGCCCCCCACCGCACAACTCACCGTCACCGGAATACTTACGGACGACGAGACAACGGACCTGAAAGGCTTGTCTGCAAATGCATTGTGGATTGCGGCAGTGGACCGAATCAAGAAACAGGGCGTGACCTTTTTCAATCAATATCTCCGGTCTATCATTCCCCCAAGAGGCCAGGGCACTCTTCTTGCCGGGGACACCGCAGAAACGCCAATTACCAAAGCATTGTTTTTCTTGCGGTATTTCCTGCCGTATCTGCGCGCCCGACTCTCGACCCTAATGGTCCAGCAGACAATGTTTGATGCATTAGGTACAGACATCACGACGATTTCCTACCTTCTCAATATCGTGAAATCGACCTCTGGGGATTCCGCCATGAATGTTCTGCTCACATTGAGGGAAAATGCCCAAGGCGACGAAAGCGGGGTGTGGTCCGGGTACCTTATTCCATCCACGACGGACAAGTTTCAATTCTGGGTGACGAGCGATGCCAAACCAGCTGGCTTCACATTGGACGGCATTCCGTACGGATTCCCGAATCAGTCTGAAGATCCAACAAATATCTGGTCATCAGCGCCAATCAGTCTGGTTGATGGGAGATTATACGCTCTTCAACTCTCTGGTACCGCCCCAGAAACACTGTCCTGGAGCACCTCCACGTCTCCCCCGACCTTAATTCCATCCGGGGCCTTGTTGCCCGCTGTGGCGTCATCCTCTGTTTCAGAGGTGCTCGTTGAGCTAACCAAGATATCTGTCCTTGCTCAAGGGTTTGGTTTGTCTCTCGATGAAATCATTTACCTACATGAGCACGGCACGGACTTCAGTTCGGGCGCCGACCAAGGCGCTCTGAATCTCGGCAACATCACCATGGGTGCGTGGAAACGGCTCTTGTCTTACACCAATCTACGAAACTCCCTTCCGAAGCAGCAAACACGGCTTATTGACTTGTTCGCATGGTCAAGGCTGCCGGGCTCCTCGGATGTGGTTTCAGAAATTGTGAAAGTGACGCGATGGGACGCCGAACTATGCTCCACCATCCTCAAGGGCTATGATTCCTTGACTCCGGAGCATTTCCACAACGAGCTCCTTCTTGTCAGCGTCAAGAAGGCTCTGGATATTTTGACGAAGACTCAGATTGCGGCACCCCTGCTGTTCGAATGGGCTAAACCGTTGAATCTATCGGATTCTTCGTATACGAAGTTTGCAACTCAAGCGGATACACTGAAGAAGGCGCTGCGATCCCGTTACAACGCCAGTGAGTGGGAACAGGCTGCAAAGCCGCTCTTCGACACACTCCGGCGGAATCAGCGTGACGCCCTGGTATCCTATCTCATCGTCGAGCCCTCTTTAGTAGAGACGGGCTTGGTCAAAGATCCCGATGGATTATTTGAATACTTTTTGATCGATTGCCAGATGAGTTCATGTCTACAAACAAGCCGCATCAAGCAGGCAATTTCCACGATTCAACTGTACGTTCAGCGATGCCTTTTGGGTCTCGAGGCGGAGGTTGCCCAACAACCTGAGGACCTGATTGATCGGAAACGATGGAACTGGATGAAGCGATATCGCGTTTGGGAGGCAAATCGACAGGTCTACCTGTATCCTGAAAACTGGATCGTGCCCAGCCTGCGGGACGACAAATCTCCATTCTTCCTGGATCTGGAGTCAGCGTTGCAACAAAAAGACATCAGTCTTTCCAATGCGGTGGCCAGTCTCAAAACTTACGTTCATAACGTCGCTGCGGTTGCCAACCTAAAGGTTTTTGGTTTGTTCATCAGAAAGGGCGGCCGGGGCGAATCGGCGCTTGGTGCCCACGTAGTGGCATGCCGTCAGAATGCTCCCTACGACTGGTATACCAGAGACTATTCCCCGGATGGCAGATGGTCCCCGTGGGTCAGAATGCAGGTCGATATTCCCCATTATGACGTTGACGACGGTTTTGGAAATCCCGTAGGCACAGGTTCATACGTCGCGCCGTATCTATGGCAGGGAAGGCCCATCCTTTTCTTCATGCAAATGACGTTGAAGCATATCACCATCGACAATGCGTCGCCAATTAGTGACCGCATGTCCAAGGACGTGAAGGGTCAAAACCAGTCCGTCCCAATGTGGCAAATCAATCTCGGAGTTACAAGGTTCGACAATGGCAAATGGAAACCCAAGGAGCTGTCACAAAAGTGTATTCTCCACTCTGTTGAGCCCTTCGACATACAGGATCTGGACGAGACTGTGACAATCTGGGCAACACCAAACCAAGCAAGATACCAGATGATTCCTCGCTTCTTCGCCGGCAGTGACGGCAGTCCAGATTATATCCAGATCGATATCGCCTTCAATGCAACGCAGAATATCGTTTACAATCACCATGTCAAACAGGATGACGGGTCGGTTAAAATCGAGAGCAAAGAGGACGCTAAAGAGATTCATGATGTTGTAGGATCCTTCCTCTTTATCGACGGCGGTATTGCTCAAACCCTGATGTCGGGGAACCCGCCTCTCGATTTCCACCAAAAAACCTCATTCCAGTACATCGAGACATCGGATACGCTCTATTCCTACCAAATCGACGACGGTGTCTTGACGGCTCCCCAGTATTATCGTACCGGACCGTCCTTCCAGTGTCCCCAGAACATCACCTCCAACAGTAGATCCACGTTCACCGCGAGTTACTCCCCGGAGAAAAAGGTGACCTTCAATCATACCTTTGTGGATCAGTTCTTGAAACAGATCAACACCTCAGACGATATCGGCGTCATATATGAAGACTTTTTGTCTCTATCGCGAACTGCCGAAATCGCTGGAGATAACCCGTACGGCACTTTCACCGAGGAAGATGGATCCACCTCTTATCACGAGTTGTTGAGTCCGTATGGAATCTACAACTGGGAGATCGGCCTCCATGGTCCCATGACTCTTATTGACGCGTTGCTCAATGCACAGCAATTTGACGATGCGCTAAAGGTCTGCCATATCATCTTCGATCCAAGCATTGAGGGCGCCGCAAACAGCAGCACCGGAAACAACAAATATTTCTGGAAGTTTCTCCCTTTCAAAGCGTTGGCAAACACCGACGCCAAAGAGTCCTTGGAGCAGATGTTCCTTGATCTGCAACCCGGCAGAGCTAACCAAGCCATCTCCGAATGGAGAGACAACTCCTTTGCCCCTCACGTCGTGGCACGTATGCGCCCGGTGGCCTACATGAAATGGATCGCGATGAAGTACATTGAAATTCTGATCACTTACGGCGACTACTACTTCCGACAAAACAGCCTGGAAACGATACCAGAGGCGATTCAGTGCTACATCCTTGCGTCGCACGTATATGGTAACAAGCCTCAGAAAATACCCCGTCGTGGCAAGGTCAGGGCGGAGACCTACAGCTCACTGCTCAACCGATGGGATGCTTTTGGCAATGCCGTTGTACAGATGGAAGTGGAATTTCCCTTCTCCAACCAAACGTCCCAAGTACTTGGATCAAGCGATCGCATCACAGGATTTGCGAACATCTTTGGATTTGCATCCTCCTTGTACTTTGGCATTCCAAACAATCCAAAACTGGCACAGTTGCGAGACACGATCGACGACAGGCTATTCAAGATCCGCAATTGCATGGACATCAATGGCGTTGTTCGAAAGCTTCCATTATTCGACCCGCCAATTGACCCTGCTTTGCTGGTTGCGGCCACCGCCCAGGGGTTGAGCATCGACACAGTGCTGAATGACCTGAGCGGATCCATTCCAAACTACCGATTCATGACCTTGCTGGCCAAAGCACTCGAAATCTGCTCGGAGCTCAAGTCGCTCGGCGCGGCCTTGTTGGCAGCGAAAGAGAAGAAAGACAACGAGCATCTCTCTCTGTTGAGGTCTACTCACGAAATGGTCATGAACACGTTTCAGCTGGACCTGAAGAACCGCGCTCTTGAAGAGGCAAATGCTGTGCTCGAACAGTTGTTGCAAAACAGGGAAGCACCAAAGTCTCGCCTGCAGTACTACAAAGGCCTCGTTGGGGTGACAGATCCGGCACCGGGGGAGACGGATGACTTCACAGAACTTCCGAATCCTTCTCTTCAGGCCCCCATCGCAAACGGACAAATGATGCTTATCGCCGAAGAAAATGAAGAACTTGAAAAGTCCAGCGCGGCGCGCGATTGGAATATTGCCATTGGCGCCGTGGAGACGCTTGCTGGATTGCTGCACATGTTGCCCGAGTTCGATGCAGACATCAAACCCTTTGGTTGCGGTACTGGCCTCAAATGGGGCGGCAATTTTTTGGGTAGCTCAACGGGTGCAATTGCGCGTGGAATGCAGATTTATACCCAGACTCTGTCGGCCGATGCCTCAAATGCCAGTCGAAAAGCATCGTACTTGCGTGCTCTACAGGACCGTATTGTTCAAGCAAACTCGAATGGACACGAACTCAAGAACGTTGACAAGCAAATCGCTACTCAGCGCCTTCGGGTAGCCACCACAACGCAAGAAATCAAGAACGCTCAGACGGTGGTGGACCAGGCCAACGAGGTGAACGAGTTTTTGCGTTCAAAATACACCAACGAGGAATTGTACATCTGGATGGAGAGTCGTACTCGTTCTCTCTATAACGACACATACAACTTGGCTTACGATCTCGCGAAGCGCGCTGAAAAATGCTTCCAATTCGAACGTCCTCAGATGGCCACATCGTCCTATATTGAGTTTGGATATTTCACCTCTGCGCGCGACGGTCTTCTTGCCGGAGAATCTCTCTACCTTGGACTGAAACGGCTCGAGGCCGCGTGTCAAGAGAACCTTGGGCACGACTTTGAAGTGACCAAGCACATCTCGGTTCGGCAATGGGCCCCAATGGCGTTGATCGAGTTCCGCGAGAAAGGGACTTTCATGCTTGAGCTGCCTGAAATTCTCTTCGACATGGACTGTCCGGGGCACTACATGCGCCGCATCGTGTCAGTCAACGTCTCCATCCCTTGCGTTGCAGGGCCCTACGCAGGAATCAACTGCACGCTGCGACTCCTCAACCACTCGATGCGGACCACGCCACGCGCAAATAGCAAATCCGACTACCATCGCGCCCAGGAGGGCGAGGACGATGACCGTTTTATCACCACCAACCTCCCCATCTCCGCTGTCGTCTTGTCCGGCGCGCAAGCCGACTCCGGCCGTTTCGACCAACTGCCCGAACGGTACAATCCGTTCGAGGGCGCCGGCGCAATCAGCACCTGGTCCTTCACGCTCCCGTCGGCCATACACTCCTTCGACTACTCCTCCATCACCGACGTCGTCCTCACGCTGCGCTACACGGCGCTCGACGGGGGCGACAAGCTGCGCAAAGTGGCGTCCGACGTCGTCGCCGACTACATGAAAGTGATGCTCGGCGCCGGCGCGCCGGAAGGAAAAGGCCTGTTCACGTACTTCGACCTGCGCACCGACTTTGCTTCGGAGTGGTATCGCGCCGGACTGGGTAGCGGTGCCGGACCCGCTTCCTCCTCTGATGATGAAAATACCGACACCGCGGTCATGAACCTCGATAATTTATCCTCGCGCCTCCCACTGTACACGACGAAGCACCGCCCGGAAAAAATTATCGCGACGCGCATCGCGATCCTCGCGAAGGGCGATAACTTCAATTCCTCAGACGTGGAGATCGTGCAGAAGGGCGCGAAGGCGGGCAGTCAGACGGAGAAGAGCGTCGCGTTTAAGCCGGGCAGGGATATCGAGCCGTTGATTGGTGTCGTGAGTGCAGAGGATGGATTGCAGTTGCCCATGACGAGTTGGCAGCTTAAGGTGAAGAGGGCTAGCGCGGATGTGGAGGGCGCGTGGATGGTTGTGAGGTATAGTTTGGTGTGATGAGTTGGTTTCTGGATTTTTGGTTTTTTTTCTGGTGTTGCAGGCGGATTATGGTTGCGTACAGGTGTTATGGGTCCAGTCTGGGTTATGTGGTGTCGATCTCGCTTTTTCATGGCGCTGTTGGTTGTTTGCGTCGTTGGGGATTTTGGTATTTGGGAAATTTCTAATCTATTGTGTGTGTTGAATGGGCTCTTTCAGCTAGCTGCTTATGGTATGAGCACTTAAGTAGCAAGAGTAAGAGTAGTGTACGGTGTGCACAGCGTACGAAGTATGTAGGGTGGGGGCAACATGTTTCTGGTTATTGCTCTCTCTTTTTCCTCCGTACAGAGGAAAAAGGGGAATATCTAACGTCCCTCCCTGCGTGCCGAGACACCCTGTGTGCCGAGACAAATGAGGGGTACTTTGACTTTAAGCAACAGCACAACCTATGCGCACAACGAATATTGCTATAGTTCTATGAAAATAATCTGTCGCGGCTAATTCTAAGTGTCTATGATCTACTACTCCCTATAAATTACGTTTGCATTGTTGTCTCCAAGCCTGATTTGTATAGCGCCTTGTGTTGTGGTGTAATAGACTTCCCTCCCCATAGCGCCAACTTTAAGTTCTTACTGCTCTAAATTTTTGTAGAACAACCTTGTCTATGCCCTAGAACCTTCCTCTTCTGTTTAAAATTTATCATGAGCTCTATGCGCGCTGCAGGGCGCGATTTCATGCAGGGCCGCCATATCAATCAGTATCTCCAGCGGAACCAAATCACTGATCCTCGCTTGTAGGTAGTAAGTTAGGGTATTTTATTGTAAGATATGTGGCGGTGCGAGTTGCACAAGCGATCGGATTATCTCTAAATCCGACTTGGGATTGGGAGAAGTGATTAGACTTGGCCTGGTGCTCGTTTAGTCAGCTAACGCGCTTCCCGCGTCAAAACCGACTTCGATAAAGCGATCCCACAACACTTTGAGATGCCGTCTAACGCACAGCGATACCTACTTTGTGATGTAAAGCTATACCATTGCAAGCCCTAAGGTCCGCTGTTGTCCCTTCTGCTGACTGAACAAAAGACCTGATTAAGCCACCACGTCCTTATGCTTCTCTACCGCACCGGCGCCGATTCCTAGACTAAGCCGCAGCGAGCTCCAGTCTGCGCTCGTCTGAAAGGGAGTGAAATGTGATAGGAAGGAAGAATGATACAAAACAGAGTTCGGCGGACCTAGAAATCAAAGCCTGCGCTTCAGAAAGTGGTCTGAGTGTCACAACCAAAACGCCGTCGTTGCAAGCGCATACAAAGTTCGAAAGGTTCTGCATATTTTAGTGACACAGCTGTTGTACGGTCAAACAGCCTACAGTTCCTTTCATAGGCACTACAATCTCTAGGGCTGTAGAGATGTGCCTCAGTTTAATCTCTGAGGGTTATAGGGAGTTTTAAATTGTTCATGTTTGTGAGAGATAAGTACTAGCAGAGCTGTGATAATGGCTATTCTTGGCAAGACTCTACACTATCTGGAGCTGCATACAGCACTCTTCTCTTCAGCCATATCTACAAACTATCGCCTCGTAGCAAATTATACGTAGAGAGCCTTAGGAGCACCGTCACCTTTCCCGCCAGCGGGTCTTATACAGAAACTTTAACCGCGCGAAAAGCCTCATCTTAATGAAGATGGCCCTGCTATAAGTTAGAAGGTTAGGTTTCGATCTAGAGCAGCCCAGGGCCCAGTGCCGGAATTACAATTAGGCACCACGGCTAACTCGTAGGAACAACCACAACCTCCAACATGCTTGAGAAAATCTCTGTGCTTCTCGCGCAACCCTCTAGCCAGAATAGGTTGGCTACCCTCCTTGCCCGCGGGTGCGAATTTAAAATGACATGTTATATCATCTGCAAAAACGCACTCACAGTTACCCGAGGCAGCAGTCTTGGCAATGCGCTTAAGACCGTCAAAAACGCTAGGTTCAAACAAGCCACGCTCTGGCCAAAGCACTAGTTAGAATAATTGTGGACCTATACAGATACGCCTTTCAGAAGTCTTTGCCCACGCCAAGGCACTAAAAAGCCACATTTCAAATTGGGCGGACAAGCAAATGCCTCCTCTGGGTGTGATCTCTTCCCTCTTTGTACTCATTACCACCCATAAGCCTAATAACCTCCTGGCTAAGCTCGCCAGCAAGGTCAGCACATGTCTTCTCACGGCCATATTGGTCAAGGCGTACCTTCTGGGTGAGAGATTGCTGAACCTCGCTTGTCTGCTTATTTAGACGGCCAGATCTGGGAGCATCTTCAAGATATTCGTCTTTTATAACAAGAGGGACAGCGTTAGGATCAAACCCACGCTTGATCGCTCGGCCGTAGATGCTATCAATAGTGCGCTTTAGTAGTCCAGTAATTAAGACAACCTGTTGGGTAGTTTTGCCCACAGATGGCGATTTAAGGGCAACGACTAAAGCTCGAGTAGCGATATTGTGATTAGAGATGAAATAAATTGTAGTATAACGTACTTCACAGGCGAGTTGCTCACACACCTGAGTTGCTTACTTTTGCTAAGACCCCACCCTAACAAACTTTATTATAGCCTATAACAACCCGCTCTAGCACTATATAGTACAGTATAGCCTAGAATATTATTTAGATACTACTTCTACTTCTTGCTTACTTATTTGCGTGTTATGCCTAGTCTAATTACACTGTCTGTAGCATCTTTAGGATAGCTTACCTACTTTAGCTTACACCTACTTCTTTGCCTTCTTTCTATTACTACGCGCTTTAAACTTCTTTAAAGCTGTTAAGTGTAAGCTTTTTTAAATTATTAAAGTTTTTTTTACTTTAATCTACTATTTTTTATATAATTTATGTTATGTAGCAGCCTTATTAGCTGCTTAAAGCTTAGTAATTTCCTGTTACACTAACACTAGCTTATACATAATTATTACTGCCCCCTTTAAAACCTTTTTAAACACCTTAACTATAAAAGTTAGTAGACTATTTATATGCTTTTAAATTTTTATTTTTATAAGTATTAATTATAATCTAAGTTCTAGGGTATTACTTAGGGTTTACAACTACTAAGGCTTATTATATATAGGTAGTAATAGTAATAAAGTGCACAACTTTATATTAAGGCCTATTATAACTTATTATAGGTTAAAAAGAACTAATTTAGCGCTTTAAAACTTTTTTTTAAATATTACTAAAAGTAATTACAGCATTATAGGCTGCTTTAAAGTATAGTAAGAACTTTATTTTTATAATATAAGTAATTTAGTTATGTATAAGGTTTTTAGCTTAGCACCTATACACTTTTTTTAAAAGAGTAAAACAACTTATATTAAGTAGCTATAAAAAGTGTAATAAGTAAAAAAGCATATAAATAGTAATAATCTTATTATTCTTATAGTATTACTAAAAATAAAGTAAGTTATAGCTCTTATAGCTATTAATAACTAGCAGACAGTAGCTGCTAACAGTACACTTCTTTATATGTGTGTTAAAGTGCTTTAACTAGTCTAGACTAAGCTAATTAGTAGTTTAGCTATGCTTAGAGATTATAATAACTTAATCTTAAAGTAGATTTTCTTTTTTATACTAGTTTAAAAAGTAGTTGCTACTCTAAAAAAAATAAAGAGTAGAATAGCCTACTTTTTAGCATTAATGCCCTAGATAGCAGTTGTTTACTTCTAGTTACCTAGCTAGACTGCTTTTAGCTGTCCTTATCTTTCTAAACCTGTAATAACTGCTCTAGTAGATATTTAACCTATTATAAACTTTATCTTGTTAAAGTTGTACATGTTATTATTCTAGATACTATACTTAGCTTTAATATTCTTTATAAGGTTAAACTAGCTTTAAATTACTATAGAATTTTTATAAAAAGCTTTTTTATAGTTATACTTATACTTAAACTTTACTTTAAGCTTTAAGTAACACTTAATAAATATATTAAGCTAGTTTATGCTAACATAGCTTATATTACACTTAGTGCACAAAGAATTAGCTATATTAGCTATAGCTACTAGCTAGGGGGGAAATCCTTACACATCTAGCTTAAGTATGTGCTAAATAATTACCTGCTTTTTATTATTATCTAGCTTTTATAAGTTAGCTATATAATTAGCTAAGAAAGGTTATTTAGCGCGTTAGTTACTTATTATCTTTTAAAAGACCCTATAGATAGCTGCAGCATGTTAGTTAAAAAGTGTTACATTTTATTTAAAAGCCTAGAGTGTAAGCTGCATCTAATGTTCTTTTAATATGTTTAAGTAGTATTATTAGAAATGCATTAGTGTAGAAAGGGTAGTGTGGTAGGGTCTTAGCAAAAGTAAGCAACTTAGGTGTGTAAGCAACTTGCCTATAAAGTATGTTACTACTTTTTTTAAAACTTTTTTAAATACTTTAACTATAAAAGTTAGTAAACTATTTATATGCTTTTAAATTTTTATTTTTATAAGTATTAATTATAACTTAAGTTTTAAAGTATTAACGTACCTAACAGGTTGGCCGGCCACACGGGTTGGCCGGCCACTTTTGCTAAGCCTCTACTAAAACCACTCTATTCTCTTGCAAAACAGCCTACTTTAGCCCTGTATAAAGTAATATAATATAAGATATTATTTAGAGTCTACTTTTACTACTTTCTTACATGTACACAAGTTATGCCTAGTCTAATTGCACTGCTTATATTGCCTTTAACTTAGCTTACTTTTTTTTAGCACACACTTATGTCTTTAGCTTCTTTCTATTACTACACGCTCTAAACTCCTTTAGAGCAGTTAGATAAGCCTTATTTTTAACTATTAAAGTTTTTTTTACCTAAATCTGCTTTTTTTTATGTAATTTATATTATGTAGCAGCTTTATTTACTGCTTAAAGCTTTATAATTTTCTTTTACACTAATACTAGCTTATGTGTAATAATTACTACCCCCTTTAAACCCTTTTTAAAGGCCTTTACTATAGACATTAGTAAGCTATTTATATACCTTTAAATTTTTACCTTTATAAGCATTAATTATAACTTAAATTTAAAAGTATTACTTAAAGTTTATAACTACTAAGGCTTATTATTAATAAGTAGTAACGTATCTAACGGGTTGGCCGGCCACTTTTGCTAAGCCCCTACTAAAACCACTCTATTCTCTCGCAAAACAGCCCACTTTAGCCCTGTATAAAGTAATACAACACAAGATATTATTTAAAGTCTACTTCTACTACTTTCTTACACATACGCAAGTTATGCCTAGTCTAATTGCACTGCCTACATTGCCTTTAACTTAGCTTACCTCCTTTAGCGCGTACCTATGTCTTTAGCTTCTTCCTATTACTACGCGCTCTAAACTCCTTTAAAGCAGTTAGATAAGCCCTATTTTTAACTATTAAAGTCTTTTTTGCTTAAATCTACTTTCTTTTATGTAATCTATATTGTGTAGTAGCCTTATTTACTGCTTAAAGCTTTATAATTTTTTTTTGCGCTAACACTAGCTTGTGTGTAATAATTGCTGCCCCTTTTAAGACCTTCTTAAAAGCCTTTACTATAGATGTTAGTAAGCTATCTACATGCCTCTAAATCTTTACTTTTATAAGCATTAATTATAACCTAAATTTAAAAGTATTACTTAGGGTTTATAACTACTAAGGCTTGTTATTAATAGGCAGTAGTAGTAATAAAGTACATAACTAGATGTTAAGGGCTATTTTAACTTATTCTAGGTTAAATAGAACTAAACTAGCGCCTTTAAACCCTTCTTAGATATTACTAAAAGTAATTACTACATTATAAGCGCGTATAAAGCATAGTAGGAACTTAAGTTTTATAATATAAGTAATCTAGTTACATATAAGATCTTTAGCTTAGCGCTTATACACCTTTTTTAAAGGGGTAAAACAACCTACATTAAGAGGCTGTAGAAAGTGTAATAAGTATAAAAGCATGTAGATAGTAATAATCTTGTTTTTTTTACAGTACTGCTAAAAATTAAGTAAGTTATAGCTTTTATAGCTATTAATAATAAAAAGCTAATAAGCGCTTACAACTCTTCTCTTTATATGCTTATTAAAGTGCTTTAACTACTGCAGCCTAAGCTAATTTGTTGTCTAGCTGTTCTTAGAGACTATAATAACCTAGTTCTAAGGCAGATTCTCCTTTTTATACTAAGTAAAAAGGTAATAGCAGCTTTTAAAAATAATAAAAAGTAAAATAGCCTACTTTATTATATTAATGCTTTAGATAACTATTATCTACTCTTTATTACCTTACTATATTACTTTTAGCTGTCCTTATCTCTCTAAAGCTATAATAACTGCTTTAGTTAATATCTAGCCTATTATAAAGCTTAACTTATTAAAGTTATATGTGTCTTTATTTTAGATACTATACTTAGCTTTTATGTTAGCTACTAGGTAAAACTAGCTCTAGATAACCTTTAGATTCTTATAAAGCACTCTTTTATAATTATACTTATAATTAAACTTTATTATAAACTTAGGGCAGTGCTTAACCTACATACTAGGCTAGTTTAAGCTAACCTGGCCTAGATTGCGCTTAGCGCGCAAGGAATTAGCTATATTAGCTATAGCTACAAGCCTAAAAGGAAATCTGCGTGTAATAAGCTTAAGTATATACTTAATAACTACTTTCTTTTTAAGCTTAGTTAAATTTCTTAATTTAGGCTAGCATTCTACTTCTAAAGGCTGTCTAGCGCGTTAATTACTTAGTGTTGTGTAAGAGACATTATAAATAGCTGCAGTGTGTTATAAGAAGAGTTTTAAGTCTTATTTAAAAGCCTAAAAAGTAAGCTGTATCTAACGTTCTTTAGAAGATTTAATCTAGTGTTGTTGTTAAGGCATTATGTAGATAGGTAGAGTGTGGTGGGGGCTTGGCAAAAGTGGCCGGCCAACCTGTGTAGCCGGCTAACCTGTTAGGTACGTTATTTACTTTTTATTACTTTACTATATTACCTTTAGCTATTCTTATTTTTTTAAAGCTATAATAACTGCTCTAGTTAATATCTAGCCTATTATAAAGCTTAACTTATTAAA
The DNA here is from genome assembly GCF_010093535.1 of Lindgomyces ingoldianus. Taxonomy (NCBI): domain Eukaryota; kingdom Fungi; phylum Ascomycota; class Dothideomycetes; order Pleosporales; family Lindgomycetaceae; genus Lindgomyces; species Lindgomyces ingoldianus. The sequence continues at coordinate 144,691 of NW_022985181.1, read as the reverse complement.
GTTATATATGTCTTTATTTTAGATACTATACTTAGCTTTTATGTTAGCTACTAAGTAAAACTAGCTCTAGATAACCTCTAAATTCTTATAAAGCACTTTTTTATAATTATACTTATAATTAAACTTTATTATAAACTTAGAGTAGTGCTTAACTTATATACTAGGCTAGTTTAAGCTAACCTAGCCTAGATTACGCTTAGTGCGCAAGGAATTAGCTATATTAGCTATAGCTATAAGCTTAGAGGGAAATCTGCGCGTAATAAGCTTAAGTATATACTTAATAACTACTTTTTTTTAAGCTTAGTTAGATTTTTTAATTTAGGCTAGCATTCTGCTTTTAAAGGCTGTCTAGCGCATTAATTGCTTAGTGTTATGTAAGAGACATTATAGATAGCTGTAGTGTGTTATAAGAAAAGTTTTAAGTCTTATTTAAAAGCTTAAAAAGTAAGCTGTATCTAACATTTTTTAGAAGATTTAATCTAGTGTTGTTGTTAAGGCATTATGTAGATAGGTAGAGTTTAGTGGGGGCTTAGCAAAAGTGGCCGGCCAACCTGTGTGGCCGGCCAACCCGTTAGGTACGTTATAGCTTATATTATACTTAGTATGTAAAAAATTAGCTATATTAGCTATAGCTACTAGCTAGAGGGGAAATTCTTACGCATTTAGCTTAAGTATGTGCTAAATAATTACCTACTTTTTATTATTATTTAGCTTTTATAAGTTAGCTATATAATTAGCTTAAAAAAGTTATTTAGTATGTTAGTTACTTATTATTTTTTAAAAAACTTTATAGATTACTATAGTGTGTTACTTAAAAAGTATTATATTTTATTTAAAAGCTTAAAGTATAAGCTGTATTTAACACTTTTTTAACATGTCTAAGTAGTGTTGTTAGGAATGCATTAGTGTAAAAAAAGTAGTGTAGTAGGGTCTAGTAAAAGTAAGTAACTTAGGTGTGTAAGCAACTCGCCTGTAAAGTACGTTAGCTGGAAATCTATTAAAATTTGATCTAAATCAGGGATTAAGGATCTCTGAGGTTTGCGCCAAGATTGCGGCGTTTTTAGAGCAGGCAAAGACTTTTGAAAGGCTTATCTGTACAGAGACTAGTTATAAGCTATACCTTCTAACGTGACCATATAAAGACAGCACAGCGCTTTGACTAAAGATATGCGCAATTTTTTATACAGGCAGGTAGTTTTCTTCTTGTTCAAGGTCGATTCGTCAACCAAGGCTGGCAATATCAATAGTATATCGACGTGCAGTTGTGGCTGCGGCTGTGCTGCATGTTAGCCACATCCCGCAGTTTCAACCCCGCAGAGCTGAACTCAGTTGCCGTGGCTACACCGTTTATCCTTTTCATCATCCCTCAATGCTTATCCTATTTCCTTTGATAGGATCCAAATCCGAATCCTCTACTCCTTGCAAGGCGCGGAGCACTTTTTTCGTTTTGCGCAAGGCCACCAAACCTCGCTACGAATCACCAACGGCCGAACCGAGTCCGTCCTGCCCCGAAGCTCTCGGACCCTGATATTCCCCCATCATTCTCCGCTAGCAAAGTATGCCCGGCCGGAACCACAATTATACTGTCGGCTGGATCTGTGCTATAACGACGGAGCTGGTCGCTGCGCAAGCCTTCCTTGACGAAAAGCACGAAGGGCCAGATGACGTGTCGCCGAATGACGACAACATCTACACGCTGGGTAGGATTGGGAAACATAGTGTCGTTATTGCCGTCTTGCCAGACGGCGAGTACGGCATAGCGTCGGCAACAAGCGTCGCGAGAGACATGCTGCATAGCTTTCCCAATATCAGGCTCGGTTTGATGGTCGGCATCGGTGGCGGTGCTCCAAGCAAAAAGCATGACATCCGTCTTGGCGACATTGTAGTTAGCGATCCTGGCAATGGAAACAGTGGTGTGTTTCAGTATGACTTCGGCAAGACAATACAATGTCAGAGTTTCCAAACAACAGGGTTCTTGAACAAGCCCCCAAGAGTCCTACTGGCAGCAGTGAGTACGCTTAAGGCGAAATATGAGTCAGACGGCAATGAGATTGAAAGTACCATCAATAGACTTCTCGAGAAGAAGCGAAGACTTCGGAATAAGTACAGACGGCCAGATCCAAGCACCGACAGGTTGTATCAAAGCGGAGTTGTTCATCCTCTAGATGACGGAGCGAGCTGTATGGCAACCTGTGGCGATGATACGTCAACTTTGGTATCACGACCTGAACGGACTGAAGAGGAGGATAATCCCGCAATTCATTACGGCTTAATTGCTTCAGCGAACCAGTTGATGAAAGACGCATTAGTTAGAGATAAACTCGCAACGGAAAAAAACGTTCTGTGTTTTGAAATGGAGGCAGCAGGCTTAATGAACAGCTTCCCGTGCCTTGTGATCCGCGGTATCTGCGACTACTCCGACTCGCATAAAAATAAGGAGTGGCAAGGGTATGCAGCAATGGCGGCGGCAGCGTATGCGAAGGATCTCCTCTGTAAAGTCCCACGAAGCAAAGTGGAGGCTGAGAAGAAAATAGGCGAGGTTCTATCTGGTTAGTCTAAGGGAGACTTAATTTTATCAGATTAGCCAATGCTAACTTATGAAAGGCCTCCAGGAAGTTGTGGAAGATCACCGAGACATTGCACGGAAGCAACTTAAAATGCAGGAAGACGAAGTCAAGCAGAGGCTGTCTGACAAGCAAAAAGAGTGTGTTCAGTCGTTCCGTCTCACCGAGAGCACTAAGAATGTCACATATGAGTGGTACAAAGACCGCGTGGAAGACCGAGTAGAAGGCACATGCATGTGGTTCCTTAAACACGGCTATTTCCAAGAATGGTTAAAACGGAAATCAGGCCCACTGCTGGTCTCAGCAGACCCTGGATGTGGAAAATCTGTCTTGGCCAAGTACCTAATTGACCATGCGTTACCACAATCAGCGACCATTTGCTACTTCTTTTTCAAAGACCAAGATCAGAACACGGTCCGCCAAGCACTTTGTGCTCTGCTCCATCAACTCTTCTCCCAGAAGCCGTCCTTGATCCAGCATGCCATGAAGCAATTCGAAGAAGATAAGCTAGGCCTAACCAACTCAACAAGGTCGCTTTGGGCTGTCCTAGGAGATGCCGTGCACGATCCTCAGGCTGGGTCTGTTATCATAGTCCTGGATGCTCTGGATGAATGCGCCGAATCAGAGTTTGGGGACCTAATGCGGAACATAGAAAGCCAGCTCTGCAGCAACCAGTCCGGCCATGGCAAGCTAAAGTATCTTCTAACGAGCCGCCCGTATGAGCAGATCGTGTCGAAGTTCCGGTGCCTTTTAGACAATTTTCCGCGTATTCATATACCAGGGGAGGAAGAGTCGGAAACTATTAGTCGAGAAGTAAATCGCGTCATCCAATACAGAGTGGACTGGTTAGCCAAGGAGAAAGAGCTCTCAAGCAATGTCAAGGATCACCTGGCGGACCAATTGCTCAAGCTTACACACCGTACATACCTCTGGGTATATCTTGTGTTCGAATACTTAAAGGAAGGCTTCAAAAAGACGCCAAAAGGAGTTGAGTTCGCTATTCAAACGCTACCCAGGAACGTCAATCAAGCATATGAGCGAATTCTGAATAAGTCTAAGGAAGACTTGATGGTTCGGAAGGTCTTAGCGATTATTTTGGCAGCGGGCCGGCCATTAACTCTCTCCGAAATGAACGTTGCCGTAAATATAGACGACTCGTCACAGACTGTTCACGACATGGACCTAGAAGAAGAAGAAGAAGACTTCAAGTCACGCCTGAGATCTTGGTGTGGACTGTTCGTTTCAATACATCACGGCAAGATCTACTTCCTTCATCAAACTGCTCGAGAGTTTCTCCTCGCCAATCTGCCATCGTCTACCACGATTTCCACGGAGCTACGAGGGCATCACTCTATCACTATCCATCAGGCACATAACGTTCTTGCGGAGCTCTGCGTGTGCTATCTTAACTTCTTCAACTCTGACGTTAGTCTGATCGCAGATTTCACCCCGGAGGCCAGTCACCAAGTCGATATCCACACGTTACTGGAATATTCGGCCACATTTTGGGCTTTTCACTTCCGCGAGGCCTGTATCAGCAACGATGGTGCTGCTATAGTACGTCATGCTTTGAAAATATCTGATCCGGATTCGAAGGCCTATTCGGTGTGGTTCAAAATATATTTAGGGGCTACTGAATCTATCCGCAATCCCAGGTTTTCCACAGGTCTTATAGTGGCGTCATATTTTGGACATGGTGCAGTCGCCAAGCGGCTGCTCGACAAGGGCGCCGACCTGGAGTCGAAGGACAAGGAGTACGGTCAGACGCCGCTATCGTGGGCTGCA
>NW_022985181.1:120260-138361 GCF_010093535.1 Lindgomyces ingoldianus | reverse complement strand
CGGGCACGAGGCGGTGGTCAAGCTGCTGCTCGACAAGGGCGCCGACCTGGAGTCGAAGGACGGCAAGTACGGTCGGACGCCGCTATCGTGGGCTGCACTGAACGGGCACGAGGCGGTGGTCAGGCTACTGCTCGACAAGGGCGCCGACCTGGAGTCGAAGCACAAGGAGTACGGTCAGACGCCGCTATTGTGGACTGCAGAGAGGGGGCACGAGGCGGTGGTCAAGCCGACGAATCTCCTAGGTAGTCTCCGTAAATAATCTCATGGAAGGGTATGGATATGTAATGTCGAGGGTAACAAGCGTTAGGATCATTCGAACTATTCTTATTAACTATCATATATTCATTATTCCCTCTATTTCATAGAGGACCGGGGATCAGCACAAGTATATAGCCTATGGGTTTGCCACAGCGAAGCTTTGAGAATGCTCTAGATCGAGTTGGTGGTGGGATGGCCACTTCTAGAAAGTTCTACACGGCGTGGATTCGCCACTTCTGCCTCGTCAAGCTGACGAACTCCTCCGATGATACTAGAAGGATGGCCGACCCGCACTGACTTTGTAGGGTGGCGAATTCTGGTGTTTTCAGAGAATTGAGTTGGTTGACACAAGGCTGAGGTTTGGGCGGGGACGCCTAATACGTGTTTGCTGACTAAACAAGAGCCGGGCCGGCTGAGTCCTTGTGCTGCTCCCAATCCTGGGCCGGATTTACTTATCTTCCGGAGCGCGTGTGCGATGCGCAGAGCCTAGATTGATGGTAAATTACCCGCGGAGTCATCTTGTATTAGCAGGGATTAGTGGTTCGCTTCCGCTGGAAGTACTAATCGACATGGCGGCCCGGCATGAATTCGTCCACGACAGCGCGCGCAAGGCTGATAATAGCTTCTAAGCATTAGAGGGGGTTTTTTAGGCTTAGATAAGGCTATTCTATAAAAATAAATAGCAATAAATGCTTAACGTTAGCACCGTAGAAAGGGAACTCTGTTATGCAACAAAAGAAGGTGCAGAACAAATTGTAACGATTCTCGTTCCATCTCGGGTCGCCCGGAACCCATCCGAAGGGTCCCCGTATCGGCTCCGACCCTGGCTCGACCCTGACTCGACCTGGCCCCGACTCTGCCCTGCCCCCTGCTGTTACCCCTATTCCCTCATGTATTTAGTCGCACCTCGCCCCGTAGCTAGCTCGGTAGTTTTCTGATATCCTACGTACAAGGCCTATAGGTGTCATTGGTATTCCCAGGTCTCTGAGTCCCCACGCACTCCCATATGCCTCTGAGTGGATTCATACCGCATTCGGACCCATTGTCTTGCCTGCGCCGTTACACAAATTAGGCTTAGAAGCGACAGTGCAAAGGTAATTTTTAGGGACAAGTAGATTATAAACATTTAATATTAGCTACAGTAGACTATTTTTAAAGAATTGCAGCAGTATTTAATGCGTGTACGATGTTTTAGCTGCTAAAAGTTAAAGTACCTCTCATTTGTCTCGCCACACTGTGCGTCACGCAGGGATGCACGTTACATGTTCGCGCACGGAGGTTCGCGCACGAGCAGCATGTGACATAGTTACGTGATCCTTCTCGTGCGCAATAACTAGTATCCAAACTGTAACGCTGCTGCTGCTTACGGACAGTGTGCGTTAATCCGTGCAATGTCTTGGCATTCGCGTCGCGTCTTTTCTGCCTCACCAAATCTATAAGAACTTTAACAAAGCGACAATTTGCCCCTATCTATGCCTAAATATCTGTTATTTTAGTTAGATCTTCAAGCTGTATATACTTCCTAATTAGAAAATAATAAAGCTAAATTTTAGAAGTTTAAAATAGTCTTTAGCAAATAATTTTTAGCTAAAAAGCTATAGCCAGAGTAGCCACGCGTTTAAGTACTAGTTGTCACAATTGGCATGCTCAAGCTACAAGCAAGAGGTGGTGTAACCCAACTAGATTAAACTAAGGAGCAGAGGAGCTGCTCTGCGAGTTTAAGATATACATGCGTACCCCCTGCCAAGACGCTACTCGTTGCGCAAGCGAGGGAGCTGAAGCCGCAGAGCATGTGACGCGGTATGCGCCGTCACACTAGGCTCAACGATCACGCGTACTAGCGCGACACTCCTTTTGTTGGAGTTTTGAGAGTGCGCATAAGCAGAAGTTGAGGACTGAACTGAGGTTGTGTTGAAAGAGGCTATGAACCACTTATCTAGTTGTTCGTAGTAAACAGTACTAGTCTTCAATGGGATAAAGCTACCATCCTGGTGCAGGTGGGACTCTTTGTTATGGTAAGAGGTACTCAGTACAGGAAAGGACCTAACACCGTAACCGTGACACCTTTGTACCGACGCGTGCGTTTTGTATGGGTTTTCCATACAAAATTTACGTTGAAATACATGGCGAAATCCTGAGAATACCGCAGAACTTGTGAGCTTATTAATGAAGCAGTGAAAACTCTTAAAACAGAGCCCAACCCGAACATCGCCGCCTTCGCTCGCGACCACAACCTACCCTACTAACGCCTTAAACGCGCATATAAAGGGGGCCACAACCGCGAAACACGTCCGAAAACGAATCAGCTGCTTACTAAAGAGCAAGACCTTGCTCTTAAACAGTTTTGTGACGCTGTTGACGATATTAGATTTGGTATCTATAAAGCGTTAGCGGGGCAGGAGTGCGACGCGATCCTAGCAGCTTCTCATGAAGGAGATGGAGATCCTCCTCGCTGTGGCCAGCATTGGGCAGAGCGCTGGCTAGCAGCTTATAAGGAGTATTAACGCGTTAAGGCAAAGCCTATAGAGTTTGCCAGGAAGCTTGCGCAGCAGCCAGAGGCTATTTTGCCGTGGTTTAAGAAGCTTTGCACTATTATTTAAGAGCTAGGTATACTAGCAGAGGATACGTGGAATATGGATGAGACTGGCTGTCAAATAGGGATTGCTAAGAACTAGTACATGTACACAAAGCACGGCAAAACGGTAAGCTCTCATACTATTTAATATACCTAACGTTATTTCTTAGGTCTCTATACCACACTCAAATAACCGTGAGCTCATAACGCTGGTGGAAGCCTGCTTAGTTAATGGAGAGGTTATCGATCTTATGATTATTATTAAAGCAAGCACAATCCTTGAAAGATGGGTAGTAGATCGCCCTGACGATTACCTTATACATAAATCAGACTCTGGATACAGTAATGATAAGACGAGCTTGGATTGGATTAAGCATTTTAATAAGATGGCGAAGCATAAGACCCGAGGCACCTGGCGACTTCTAATTCTAGATGGGTACGGTTCTCATCATACCCGTGAATTTATTCGGTATGCCGAGCGGAATAAGATACAGCTCTTCGCCTTGCCTCCCCATACGACACACTTTCTGCAGGTACTCGACGTAGGCTGCTTTCAACCGCTAAAATGGTATCATGGTAGAATGCTTGACTGGGCTGCAAGAACTGGCTCAAAGGAAATTACAAAGGGTAATTTCTTAGCAACTATACACACTATTCGGGTAGAGACCTTTAAGCCTGGCACAATTCGAAGCGGTTGGAGGCGAACTGGTATACACCCGTTTAACCCTGAAGCAGTTGTAAAGAGGCTACGAGAACAAGAGACGGTAGATGGTACATCTAGGAATGCTCCTAATAGATCGCCAGAGCAACCAGCTGTGCGTCGTCCCGCTACACCCACTTTCTATTTGTCTGAGCTAGAGGATAGCGATGAATCAGAAGGCTACCTAGTGAACGATAGTGGCCTTAGGCGCTTCGATATTGTGCAGGGAGAGCTAAGATGGGCCAAAATCCGTAATAGATACCCAACTCCTCCTCGTCCTGTCATCCCTGAGCCCGGTGAACCTGGCTGGGTGATTCCTGAGGACATTGCCAGCCTTTCAAGCCAGATGATGAAGATCCGCGGCATTATTAAAGAATGGGTGCCGTCACCTATTGCGAGCGATATTGAACGAGCTCTAATAGCTGCTATGGCTATGGCTACCACTGCTAATGGCTTTAAGCGCCAGCTCGAGTCTACTCAAGCGGCCGAGATGGCTAGGGAGGAGCGCCGAAAGCGCTCACGGCGTACGCTTGATATTGGGGGAGGCCCTTTCTACGCAAAAGATGGCCGCGCAATGATTAAGAAGCGTAGGGAGGATAAGATTGCTAAGCAAGAACGGGAGCTGCGGGAGAAGAAGGCTAGGGATGTCGAGAGGATCTGCAATAAGTGCAAGAAGCTACTCCCTACTATACGCAATCACGGCAAGAAATGCTTAAAGAAATGGGCCTCTGAGATCAACAGTTTCCGCGATATCTCCAATTGGCAACTTGAGCCTAAGCTCTGTCAAGAAATACATGACGATACTATAGAAAAACTTGACATAAGAGGGGCTTTTAGGCCAAGGCGCGACATTACTGGAGAGGAGTTTTGACTCCTAGTGTTAATGTAGCTCTACTAGCTCGAGGTAAGTTTGACCCGTACACAGCTCTCCTACGCCACAAGAAATTGTTGAATGAGGCCTCTTAGCGCTTAGAAGACGCCTCTTAAGCGCAGGAGTCGCGGCAGGTGGATATTAAGGAGGAGGATGAGCCTGAGGATGTGCCTATAGGTGAGCTTGGGGACGACGAGAGTAGTAATGGGAGTAGTATTGAATTACTAAATGAGCTAGTCCTGTAATATATATTTCACAACACTATCTATAGACAACACTACCAAAAATATATATATTTCCTATATAATGTGGGATATTGTGGTCGTGATCGTTGAGCCTAGGATGATCGTTGAGCTAGTAGGCCCGTGCATAGCGCGGGCTTTTTCACGGAATACTGCGCAGCAGCCGGAAGGGCCCGAGTAAGTGTTAGTGATTGAATACCTAATGAAAGCCTGGAGTTTAGTATGCAATAGCCTGAGAGTTAGCGAGGACAGCGCCTAAGTTTTAGGTGCTTCATAGCCTAAACGAGGCTGCGACCATATGGCGCTTTCCAAGTCGCCAGGCTCTACAACAACACGTTGACAATTGAGCCCTTCCGCAGGGCTACTGTGTCTGCGCTTCACGCTCTGAACAGTGGAAAAGTCTAGCTGAAATGCCCGTCTACTGACGCGCAGCCGGCAGCCTGCTCAGAAGCATGCGGCGCAGCTGGGTTCGCATCTAAACTGGTGGATGATTACATGAGGACTTGTCGGTGACCGCGAGGCATTTGAATTTGGGTGTGTGTTGGTCATGACACGCCAAATTCGCGAGAGGAATAGCCCTTTCGCTCGGCTACAGCTAGTGGGGGTCAAAAAAACCGCTGCCCATTGTCGTGGTGTGATGCATATGATGGCATGCAGCCGAGGGTGCAATGCATGCATCCGCTTTTGAACTGGCATTCGATCAGGTCATTAGAGGCAGGTTCAGCCAAGCCAGCCTAGGCAGTAAGCAGAAACGATGGGGTCATGAGAGATCGTATGATGGACGCAAAAAGGTAACTTCAGCGAGGTGAAAGGATACCATTGTCGTGGTATGATGCATATGATGGCATGCGGCTCGGGGCGCAATGCATGCATCCGCTTTTGAATTGGCATTCGATCAGTTCAGCCAGCTAGCCTGGGGTCATGAGAGGTCGTATGATGGACACAAAAAGGTAAACTACCGCTATTTTTGCCCACCAGTTTTTCTATTTTGCCCACTCCTGTACCTTTACTGAGCCGTTCACTAAGCCACTCACTAAACTATGCACTAAACTACTTACTGAGGTACAAGCCCTGTAAGCCAGCTTTACTAAAAGCATAGCAGCCAGCTCACCAAGTCTAGTGGAGTCTTTCAGTCCTCCGATCTCAGGACAGTCAATTCAAACTGCTCTACGTCAAGAGTAGATGAAAGTTTTGGAAATTCAACAATGGCTTTGATCAATCCCCATCTAAGAGGCATCCAGGGATCGTCTTCCCTGCAATCAGGTTTGGGCAATGGAATGGCTAGTCAAAACTCTGGTCCGATGCTTCAAAAAGAGACTCAATTGCAAAGTTTTAATCCACGTCTGTCACCCATTCCCCAGGCTCCGTCGTTAAATTTGCCAAAGGGTGGAGGCGCAATTCGAGGCCTTGGCGAAACTCTTGAGGTGGATACAGCCACTGGTACAGCGTCTGCCTCGATACCGATCCAAACCAGTCCTGCAAGAAATGGCGCTCAGCCTGATCTAACACTAAAATACAACTCTGGAAATGGAAATGGTCCATTTGGACTCGGTTGGCAGCTGGATGGAATTCCTAGCATAACCAGAAAGACGAACAAGGGGTTGCCACAGTATAATGACACCGGTACTGATCTAGAGTCTGATGTCTTTATCCTGGACGGCGCAGAGGATCTTGTTCCTGTTTTCAAGCGAGACAGTCAGTCAGCCATTGTCCGGAACAACGATGGGAACCCAGTCATTAACGAATCGGTGCAAAACGGCTATATTGTACGACAGTATATGCCTCGTATTGAAGGATCCTTCATCCGAATTGAACGATTAATGAACGCCACAGATATAACAGACGTCCATTGGCGGACAATCAGTCCCACCAACGTGGTGACAATATATGGAATAGACGCGAATTCAAGGGTTTTCGACCCTAACTCGGCACCCGGGAGGACCGAACGGATCGTAACATGGTTGATATCAGAGTCTTATGATTCAACAGGAAATGCAAAGATCTTCAATTACGTGGCTGAAGACTCTACCAACGTGCAAATTGATAAGGCGAACGAACAAAATCGTTCCGACATAAGTCGGTCGGCTAATCGCTACATCAAATCTATCAAGTACGGGAACCGCTCCGCCAATCGAAATGCATCAGATTGGACCGCTATATCTGCGCATACCCTGTTAGATGATACGTGGATGTTTGCAATCATATTTGACTACGGCGAACACGATCTTGTAAATCCAAAACCTGATGATGCTGGTCACTGGCTCTGCCGACAAGACCCTTTTTCCACCTACAGGTCCGGATTTGAAATCCGCACATATCGCCTTTGTCGGCGTATCTTGAGGTTTCATATCCTTCAGGAGCTCGATTCAAGTCCGACGTTGGTCTCATCCACGAATCTAACGTACATGGACAACCCAGTCGCCACGTATATGTCTTCTGTCATACATACGGGTTATGTGCTGGACGGAACGAAGAAACCCACAATTCAAAAGTCTCTTCCGCCCCTGACCTTTTCTTACTCTACATTTCCTTCGGATGAACAGCTGGCGCAATTGACTGCAAAGGACGTGAATCAAGAGAGCTTAGAAAATCTTCCATGTGGATTGGACGACTTTTCTTACGAATTCGTTGATCTATATGGCGAAGGACTTGCAGGCATTCTAAGTGAAGAGGCGTCAGCTTGGTATTACAAGGAGAATTTGAGTGCGAACAATAAATCACCCAGCAGCAGCAGCAGCAACAGTGGACCAGTGACTCCAAAATTAGGTCCTATACGGATTCTCCCTACTCGACCCTCAATATCCGCACACCAACTGTCCCATTTTGGAGATATAACTGGTTCAGGAACCCTTGATCTCATCAGCAATAACGCTGCATGTTGGGGCTACTATGAAAAAGAAGAAAACGATGAATGGAGCTCATTTAATCAATTTGCCTCTTTCCCGACGTTTGCTCCCGATACTACTGGTTTCAAGCTGCTGGATCTTACAGGAGACGGTTTGATTGACATTCTCCTTTGCGCCGATAAGGTCTTTTACTGGTACCCATCCCTGGGCAAATTCGGCTACGGGCCTGGATCAGCCGTCACTCAGCCCAATGACGAAAACAAAGGCCCAATATGGATATTCTCGGACACTGAAGCGACGGTGTATCTAGCTGACATGACTGGAGATGGACTGTCAGACCTAGTTCGTATAAAGCAGACAGGAGGAGTGTGCTACTGGCCAAATCTAGGATACGGTAGATTTGGACCTATAGTTCAAATGGACAACCCGCCTTTCGACAGTCCTGATATTTTCAACGAGGCTCGTATCCAGTTAGCCGATATTGATGGCTCTGGGACCGCTGACATTGTATACATGGGCAAAAATGGTGCTGTGCTGTTTGTGAATCAGTCAGGAAATAGCTTTTCTGATGGAAAACAGCTGGGATCAGACCTTCCGATTGATCAGTTCACAAAAGTGAGTACTATTGATCTTCTTGGAAACGGGACAACTTGTCTTGTTTGCTCTTCAAGTCTTCCTAGTGCTGCTTCAGCGTCGATGAAATACGTAGACCCTATGGAAGGGCGGAAACCACATCTCCTTACTGGTATGAACAATAACCTAGGCGTGGAGACTCGTATTTCTTATTCTCCTTCGACGAAATTCTTTCTGGACGACAAGGAGCAAGGAATCCATTGGGTTACCCGATTACCATTTCCCGTACAATGTGTCGAGAAGCAGGAGATCTTTGACCATGTCAGTGGGAATCGATTCACGAAGAGATTCCGCTACTCGCACGGATTCTTCGATGGCGTTGAAAGAGAATTCCGCGGATTTGCCAGAGTGGATACTTGGGATGCGGAGGACTTCAAGATCACCGAATCGGACACTGGAGCCAATCTTGATCCTACCTGGGAAGTGCCGCCTGTCATGGTTAAGACCTGGTACCACACTGGGGCCTACCTTGGCAATCAGCCATTGGAGGATTTGCTTGCTTCCGAATACTACGGTGCTGCTACAAACAACAGCTCAGTACATAGCGCACCCTTATTTCGTTCCCTGCGAAGCAATACTATTCTATCCCCTGACCTTCTAAAAGCAGACGAGTTGCGTGAGGCATACCGCGCAATGAAGGGTCAGATGCTTCGACAGGAGACTTATGCTGACGACAAGAGTGCTTTTGCAGCCGTCCCTTACAGCATAGAAGAGAGTAGCATCACGATAGAAGCCATCCAGGAAGTCCGTGATGCTCATCTTCATTCGATTTTCATGTCATACGCCAGAGAAAATGTGAAATATAGTATCGACAGAAAGCCGGATGACCCGCGAATAGCCCATACCATGACACTAGAGGTGAACAAGTGGGGTCGCCAGACGAAAAGTCTTTCGATTGCGTATGGGAGGAAACTTGGTAAATCGACGCTTGGCGGAGTTGATAAAGAAAAACAAGAGAAAACTCTTTTCTCGTATTTTGAGACGGACTACACGAACGACATCTCAACAGCCGATGACTATCGACTGGGAGTTCAATTTGAATCGCGACAATACGAGCTGACCGGATTCGCGAAGCCGGTAACCGCCTTAGTGTTCGCCTTCGATGATTTTGCTCAAAACAATTTTAGTCCTATATCATCACTGGCCACAGTTCCCTTTGAGCAAAACGTCACACCTACCACGAAACGCCTCGTTGCCCGCAACAGGGTGGTATTTCGCTCCGACGACCTAAGCCGACTTCTCGCGCCTGGGGCCCTCCAGCCACTAGCTATTCCCGGATTGTCGCATCAACAGTGTCTAACACCTGGCTTGCTAGCTATTTTCCAGCGAACCTTGCCAAATCAACCAGTGGAAAATCTATTACCAGACCCCAAGAACACGCTAGGAGGAGTTGGGAACAGCCAAGGAGGTTATGTCGACCTGAACAGCGATGGAAACTGGTGGAAGATGTCTGGGAGGGGTTACTTCCATCTAGACCCGAACGCGAATGCTGCTGCAGAGCTCTCAGAGGCTCGTACTCACTTTTTCAGACCTCGTCGGTTTGTAGACGCCTTTGGGAACAACTCATTTGTCAACTATGACGATTATTCTCTCATGGTCACGGCGACAGAAGATGCCTTGCAGAACACGACTAGTGCGGTCATTGACTACCGCATCCTGGGACCGACAACGTTGACGGATCAGAATGGAAATCAATCCAGTGTTGCGGTTGATGCGCTGGGTGTTGTCACTGGCACTGCCATTATGGGCAAACCTGGAGAGAATATCGGTGATGATTTGAATGGCTTCAACTCGTATCCTACCCAGAGTGATTGTGACTCATTCTTCTCCAACCCGAGAGGCCCTGCGGCCCTCTCATTACTTGGAAATGCCACTTCACGAGTGGTTTATGATGTCAATAGATATTACAGAGACCCGTCCAAAGCACAGCCAGCTTATGCTGCGGTGATTTCTCGAGAAACGCATGTCAGCGATCTTACTCCTGGCCAGAAAACGAGGATTAGAGTCTCGATTAGCTTCTCAGATGGATTCTCTCGTACGATTCAGGTTAAGAGTGGTGCAGACGCTGGCCCAGTATCAGAAGGCAGACCAGCTGTGTCTGATCGCTGGGTTACGTCAGGCTGGTCGATCTTCAACAACAAAGGGGCCGTCGTGAGGACTTTTGAGCCATTTTTCGATGAAGGTAACGATTTTAAGGCAGAAACGATGGTTGGTGTGTCATCTATTACAATGTACGATCCAGTGGGACGGAAAGTGGCCCTGTTGGCGCCCAACCACTCTTTACATAAGGTCATATTCGCTCCTTGGTCGACGATATCTCATGATTTCAACGATACAATCCTCATTTCAGACCCGAGTCAGGATGCGGATGTCGGCCAATATTTTGCAAAGCTTCCTCAGGCCGAATTCCTACCATCCTGGTATAACAGCCGCATCAACGGACAGCGAGGTGCTGATGAGCAGAATGCGGCAATGAAAGCCGCTCTGCATTCCAACACGCCATCCACCTCGGACTACGATGCACTCGGCAGAACGATCTTGGTTGTGAGTGACAATGGATCGGACGGCCTGATTCAAACTCGGTCGACGTACGATATCCAAGGAAATATGCTTGAAGTCTATGATGATAAAGAGCGTCTAGTGTCGCAAATGGACTTCAGCATGTGTGGATCTTGCATCCACGTTGCAAGCATGGACGCTGCCGAGCGATGGACGCTCGTTGACGCAAGTGACCGTAACATCCTCGCCTGGACAAGCCGAGGGGGGCATTATCGCACTAAGTACGATGCCCTGCGTCGCCCAGTTGCATTTTTCTGGTCTGGGGATGGGGGGCGAGAGTTACTGGTCCAAAATACCACGTATGGAGAGTCTCAATCGAATGGCGCAGCACACAACCTTCGAGGGAAAGTTATGGAAATTAAGGACCAGGCTGGAATTGTAAGCATGCCTAACTATGACTGGAAAGGTAACAATCTCCAGACAATTCGCCAATTTGCAAAGGAATACAAGGCGAGATTGGACTGGTCTTCCGATGTCACACTCATCGAGGACCTACCTTCTTCAACTAGCGGGACTTATGATGCATACAACCGACCCGTGCTTACTACCTCTGCGGATGGATCCATCACTTTACAGAAGTATGACGAGAGGGGCTTTGTCATCCAAATACTAGTGAACTTGAAGGGTAAAGGTACTACAGATCAATCGTCATGGCAAGCATACGTCAAGAATGTCGACCGTGACGCGAAGGGGCAGATGAAACATATCGACTACGGGAACGGAGTTAGCACTGTGCGCTCTTACGATCCCGGGACCTTCAGACTGCAAAGGCTGCAGACGTCACGCCCGTCCGCGTCATCCGGGAAGGATGCCCTTCAGGACCTGCAGTACACTTACGATCCTGTCGGCAACGTCTCTCACATTCGCGACAACGCTATTCAAACGGTGTATTTCCGCAATGGCATAGTGGATCCCAGCAACGACTACACTTACGATGCAGTCTACCGGCTGATTCGCGCTGCCGGGCGTGAACACTTGGGTACAGGAAACAGTCCAGTTTCTCCGTCAGCTTTTGATACCAATACAACTCGGTTAGCCAGTCCTGCAGACGGTAATGCAATGGCAGCGTACATCGAAGAATACAAGTATGATACGGTCGGCAATGTCTTGCAGATAAAACACTCGGGCAGTGTGGCAGCAAAGCCCGGATGGACAAAATCCTTCAGCTATGGGGAGACCAGCCAGATTCCAGGGCAGTCTAGTATCAACAACCGACTCTCGAGCACAAATTCTGGCGGAGCAACAGACAGCTACCGGTACGAGGGGCCCGCAGGCGTGATGGGAGGAATGACCTCGATGCCTCAAACTTCCATGATGACGTGGGATTTTCTAGATCAGCTAAGCAGCTCTTCGCGCCAGATCACCTCGAACGGAGGCACCTCAGAAACAACATTCTACGTCTACGATTCTTCCGGAGTGCGGGTGCGGAAGATTACAGAACGCCAGGCAGCCGCGGGACAGCCACCAACCATGTTGAAGGAGCGGCGTTACCTGGGGCCGGCAGAGGTCTTCCGAAAGTACGCCGGAGATGGCACAACGGTCACGCTCGAGCGAGAGACGCTCAGTGTTCCCGGCGTGTCGGGCCGTGCGGCTTTGGTAGAAAGTAGGACGGTGGGGGAGACTGACAAAGGCCCTGCACTTCTGATACGCTATCAGCTCGACAATCTAGTGGGCTCTGCCGTGCTGGAACTGGACGACCAGGCCCAGATCCTGTCGTACGAGGAATACTTTCCCTTCGGCAGCACGTCGTGCCAGACCATCAGCTCCAACGTCGAGGTGCCCAAACGATATCGATTCACAGGCAAGGAGAGGGACGAGGAGAGTGGACTCTACTATCACGGCTCGAGATACTACGCCCCCTGGATCAACCGGTGGACCAGCTGCGATCCAGCCGGCTTCGTCGACGGGCTGAATCTCTACGTCTACGCTCGCAACCAACCCACAATCTTAACCGACCCCTCGGGCCAGGAATCTAGAAAGAAGAAACACGATGCACGCACACTCCACCAGAAAAAGGGAACAAAAGCGAAACCAAGCAAGGACGCAGGCTCCGGACACGCTGCTCCCCAAAAGCCTCCCTCAAACAGATCGCCATCCAAGCCCGATGGCGGCCCCGGGACCGCCGGCGCAGCACCACTACCCGCCTCGCCTCCACCGCCCCTCGGCGATCAAGTGCCCAAGGAGGCGATCCTGCAGTGGAAGCGACGGCGGGAGGAGGAGGCAAGGAGGAACAAACGGGACGATAAACCGGGCGAGTACGATCCTGTCTCTGGAACATACGAGTTTAACGCGTCAAATCCGCTATTTAAAGAATTTGAGAAGGAGATGAGCAATGTTCGCGAACGACCTAACGCGCCGGTCACCGATAGGGATATGCGACAGGACGTGTTGACAGCTGAGCACGATGAAATGGTAAATAAGGGTATTAATATCGCACTCAAGTATGCCCGCGCTCAATTAGAGGTTGAGAATGGTCCTAGAAACTCGAGCAAGGCCGATATTCTCTTAGCTGCAGCGCACTCGTATGTCATACCACTGAGGAATCGACCAAACAATCCTGCAAGCCAGGATAGGGTGCAACGCGACATCGATCATTATTTCATGGGTCGGCTACACGAAGATATATTTGGCCAATTTGGTACATTCGTATATGATGTGGTGAAGCAGACCGGAATACCCTCGGGAGAATCGAGCAACCTAGCGTCGCCTTGGGGGGGAAGGCACTGGACAGCGGAGGGTAGACAAGATTTCGAGAGTGAAGGGGGCTTCGAAGGGCAGAAGGTGATAGGTGATCCAGGGTCAGTGAGCCATCAACCATATTTGAAGGAGCTGGAGGAAGTAAAGAGGAATGAAGCTCTCTTTCGAATAGTTGAGCATAGATGGTTCGACTAAAGTATACGTTTGGTTGAATTTTACCTCCAGAGTCGCTTTGCGCCTTTGCCGGGCTTTTTGACGACCTGCCGATTCATCCGGCGGCGCAGCAGCAGGGAATCGCTCTTCATATGGATCCCATCTGACGACTGTAAACCGTTGAAAATTTTTGCCACTCAGGTTAAGTGGCTGACTGGAGATGATAATGGACGAATGATCCGTTGCGCAATGTTTTCCGAACACGGGGTCCTGCAAGAGTAGCTCTATATATCGCCTCTTCTTGCGGCTGCTTATTTTGTCATCAGCATTCGGATCGCTTGTTTTCTTGTCGGGATCGAATAATACATCA
Source organism: Lindgomyces ingoldianus (assembly GCF_010093535.1). Lineage (NCBI taxonomy): Eukaryota > Fungi > Ascomycota > Dothideomycetes > Pleosporales > Lindgomycetaceae > Lindgomyces > Lindgomyces ingoldianus. Next base: position 124,457 of record NW_022985181.1, on the reverse strand, counting down.
TATCGATAAAATTGCTGATTGGCTTTTGACAATTTCGATTCAAAGAAGTTGGTCCGAAGCACACTCTTTATGATCGACATTGAGCAATGGAAGTCGGAGGTGCTCAGTAATCTCTGACCAAAGACCTTTCGGGTTGTGACCAGTGTGTTCATCAGTCCGTCCGTCCCCGTCTGAGGCCTTTGGACGGACGGGCAATCTGAACTTGCAGACGGACGGACTGGTTATCTCATCAATCAGACGCCCCAAAGAAGAATATTTGGGGTGGCTTCGCGCTAGCACAGTGCACAGACCCCTGCTAACTCCTTTAAGCTCCTTTAATCTCCTGCAAAATCATGGGCCAATCATATCCTAGTTCTCACTTACTAATCCCGCCACACCAAAGATTCTTCTGCAGAGCGTCTGAGGTCAAATGGGCGCCTCTTTGGTGGTAATCCCTAGTTTTCAATCACGCGTTCCGACTTCAAAGAAGGGTATAGAAGTTAAATCAATAGTTATGTTTACGGTTCCCAATGCATTTGAATGCTAAGATAATAGCATATTTAATTATATGCAGGAAAACCAGCTAACGTGTCTTGTTAGGTGCGATATACAGCTTAGAAGCTGAAATCGACGCACCCCGAAACTGCATCCGTTCACTCCATCCGCGACACCAAGCGCGCTGCCCTATGATCACTCCCACTACGATACTATCACGCATCTAACAATCTGAGTTAGCTCCTACGATCTACTATAAACTCCTAGGCTAATTAAAAACTTAGTACATTTCACGGTTAACTTAGACATGCCTCGGACTCTCCCCAGAGAGCCCTCATCCTGGCCTTGGGCACATGACGTCCCGCCACGTGCCCCAGCACATATATATATCCTCTCACAAACCCCTAAGTCTTCTTAAGGATTTGTCTATGCTTTAAAGTTTTACTACCCCTTTTATATAAACTTTAGAGTATAATACAGCTTTTAAAAAGCTAAAGTCTATACTAAACATACCTACATCCTTCTATTTTAACTTTATATTATAAACTAAAATTAAAACTAACACTTTAGATAGAGTAGTAGCAGGAGTTCTATTTTAGGAACAGGCTAATAGAAAATAGTGTTCTGTTTTGTTCTATAGCAAGGTTTTAGCTAGTTTAAAGCTAAACTAGAAAATATATAATAAGAAGCTATTTATAATTGTTACTATGTTTAAATAATAAAAGGCTAAGCTTATATCTATAGTAACAAACACTCTAGTGTATACTAATTATTAGTTATTAAAGTACTCTGTAATAATAAAGGTAGTTAATGCTTATTAGGTCTATTAGGCGAAAAAGTTAGCTTAGTATTACTTCTAAATTAAGTACACCCCTAGTAAGAATAACACTAGGGTAGACATTTTTAGCTACTATAAATAAGATGTAGAAAATTTAAAAGCAGCTTAAACTAATAACTAGTTAAAAGTCTTACTTAGACTATACTAACTTTACCTCTAAATTAATAAGAAACTAGCTGAGTACTATATTACTTAAACAAGAACTTAAGCAGCCTTACTAAACATTATAAAAGAACTAGACTAAGTTATGTTTTTAGATTTTATTACGTTTGCTAAAAGGTTAACCTTCTAGCTAGCACAGCAGAAGGATATATATAGACGGATAGCTGTATGCAACAGATTTTTTAAAATTAATTAATATATTAGTTACTTTAAAAGAATTAAGCCTTTTTTACATAAAAGTAAAAACTTTTACTTTACTATTATTAGATAAGAAATAGACTACTCTTTTATACTAACTATTTATATATTCTAGTAGACTTGTTACTGTGCATCTAACTTATCTAAAAAGTCTATAACTAAGTATTCTTAGCACACCTTAGTGCTATAAAAACTTATTAGTTACTGTTTTAAAAGTACTACTAAAAAGGTATAAAGGCTACTTATAAATAATATATATAAAATTACCTTTTTTATTATAAGCCTTATCTAAAATAAACTTAAACGTAAGAGTTTATTTACTCTCTTTTAATCCCTAATTAACTAATGTAGCACTTATATATTAACTTTAAGAATTTTTTAAAGACAAGTTTAGATAACGTACTTCATGGGCGAGTTGCTTACACACCTAAGTCGCTTACTTTTGCTAAGACCCCACCCTAACAAACTCTATTATAGCCTATAACAACCTGCTCTAGCACTATATAGTACAGTACAGCCTAGAATATTATTTAGATACTACTTCTGCTTCTTGCTTACATGTTTGCGCGTTATGCCTAGTCTAATTGCACTATCTGCAGCGCCTTTAGGATAGCTTACCTACTTTAGCTTGCACCTGCTTTTTTACTTTCTTTCTATTACTGCGCGCTTTAAACTCCTTTAGAGCTGTTAAGTATAGGCTTTTTTAAATTATTAAGGTTTTTTCTACTTTAATCTGCTTTTTTTTATGTAATTTATATTACATAGTAGTTTTATTAGCTACTTAAAGCTTAGTAATTTTTTATTACACTAATACTAGCTTATGTGTAATTATTACTACCCTTTTTAAAACCTTTTTAAACACTTTAACTATAAAAGTTAGTAAACTATTTATATGCTTTTAAATTTTTATTTTTATAAGCATTAATTATAACCTAAGTTCTAGAGTATTACTTAGGGTTTACAACTGCTAGGGCTTATTATATATAAGTAGTAGTAGTAATAGAGTGCGCAACTTTATATTAAAGCTTATTATAACTTATTATAGGTTAAAAAGAACTAATTTAGCACTTTAAAACTCTTTTTAGATATTACTAAAAGTAATTATAGCATTATAAGCTACTTTAAAGCATAGTAGAAACTTTATTTTTATAATATAAGTAATCTAGTTACATATAAAGTTTTTAGCTTAGCGCTTATATGCCTTTTTTAAAAAAGTAAAACAACCTACATTAAGTAGCTATAAAAAGTGTAATAAGTAAAAAGGCATATAAATAGTAATAATCTTGTTATTTTTATAGTATTACTAAAAATAAAGTAAGTTATAGCTCTTATAGCTGTTAATAACTAGTAGATAGTAGCTACTAATAGTACACTTCTTTATATGCGCGTTAAAGTGCTTTAACTAGTCTAAACTAAGCTAATTAGTAGTCTAGCTGCGCTTAGAGATTATAATAACTTAATTCTAAAGTAGATTTTTTTTATACTAGTTTAAAAGGTAGTTGCTACTCTAAAAAATAATAAAAAGTAAAATAGCCTACTCTTTAGCATTAATGCCCTAGATAGCTATTATTTACTTTTAGTTACCTAGCTAAACTACTTTTAGCTGTCTTTATCTCTTTAAACTTGTAACAACTACTCTAGTAAATATCTAGCTTATTATAAACTTTATTTTGTTAAAGTTGTACATATTGTTATTTTAGATGCTATACTTAGCTTTAATATTCTTTATTAAGTTAAACTAGCTTTAAATTACTATAAAATTTTTATAAAAAGCTCTTTTATAGTTATACTTACACTTAAACTTTACTTTAAGCTAGTTTATGCTAACATAGCCTAGATTATACTTAGTGTGTAAAAAATTAGCTATATTAGCTATAGCTACTAGCTAAAAGAAAAATCCTTACATATATAGCTTAAGTATATGCTTACTAATTACCTAGTTTTTATTATTACTTAACTTTTATAAGTTAGCTGTAGAATTAGCTTATAAAAGTTATTTAATAAATAAGATATGTTGAATAGGCTCTGACAGCTAGCTGCTTATAGTATAAGCACTTAAGTAGTAAGAGTAAGAGTGGTGTACAGTGTGCACAGCGTACAAGGTAGGTAAGGTAAGGGCAATATATTTCTAGTTCTATTGCTCTTGTCTTTTCTCTGTACAGAGGAAAAAGGGGATATCTAGATGTTTACGCATAAAGGTTTACACACAAGCATTATGTAACATAGATATGTAATCCTGCTTGTGCGCAATTATTTATATCTAGGCTGCAACACTGCTACTGCGTATAAACACTAGCAACTTTTCTTTTTATCTAAAAAGTTGCCTTCTGTACGTGTTACCTCCCTTCTGTCTATATAGGTCTATCTAATTATGTTCTGCCTTTACTCTACCCTATTTATTAGAACTTGCCTTAGTAATGCTATGCGTTAGAATAGGCTAGTTGCGCTATGTAAATAGCTCTTTTTTTCTTTATTCTTTACTTTCTAAGCCCTGCTATACAATCCTCTAGCTCTTTTCTCTTTTT
>NW_022985181.1:67162-120250 GCF_010093535.1 Lindgomyces ingoldianus | reverse complement strand
TTTTTATACAGTGCTAACAGTAACAGATCTTTATAATAAAAAAGATAAGTGTGTATAATACAAAAAAAAAAAATAAAAGGAAATAGGCCTTATATAAAGGCGTTGTTAGTCTAGTTAGTCTAAGGCATCTTTGCGCACAGGATCTAGCTAGTCCACAGATGCTTCTATCTAGATAAAGAGGTAGTTAGTTAGGACTAATAATTAAAAAGCCTAGTTTAGTGTTTTCTTTATACATACATCTACTAAGTTGTCTTTACTATTAATCTACTTAATTTTAGTAATTTCCCTTTTCTTATATAATTTATAAAGTAACATAATGTTAATTATAAGTTACTTTTTACTAGTAGTGCCTAGCTTAATAAGGTAATTATATAAAAACCTTAAATTTATATAGATTACTACTAGAATTAGTAGCAGTTTAAGCATTTATATAATTTACTATAGAGTTATACTAAAGGTAATTACATTATTAAACCTTCTAACTATTTTATATAGTTTACTAGTAAGGACACTCCTAGTTACTTTTTTACACTTAGTAGAATTCTAGTATATAATATTGCCTAGTATTTTAAAGTAGTTACTTTACTTTATATAGTCTTTATTACTTAATATAATTAAAAATCTTAGCTATAAGCTAAGGTCTCTGTTATTAGTAAATAATTTATTTATAAAAATAAATAGCTTTATATAATTAAGCTATAATAGTAAGAAAGTAAGACTACACTTACTATTATCTATCTACTATTAGATTTATGTGTTAAGTGTGTTAATATTATTATATAAAAAGTCTATAGTTTATGTAGTAATAGATAGGTTAAATGCTGCCTTTAGTTAACATATAGATGTAATATATGCCCTTTTTACATGTTACTTAATATATTATTATCTAGCATTCTTATCTTTTAAGTTAATTATATAAAGGTAGCTTACTTATTTTTTCTAAGTAAGAACTACTATGTTGTGCGTAAGTTTAATTCTTTTACTATTAAACTTAATAAGCTGCTTTTTTACTAAAATAGTCTTACTTTTTATATAAAACTTTACTTTTTATAGTTTTTTTTTCTTTTTATGTAAAATTCTTTATTATAATGCTTAAAGTGTTGTCTATTTATAAGCTAGTAATACTAAAAGTGTGCTCTTCTTTATTAGTAATTAAAAAGTAGGGGTTATATAAAAAAATGTGCATGTGTAGCTTTTTTTTATAGTAGTTATAGTATGTTTTAAACTAATATAGTCCTAATTTAGCAGCTTTATATAAGAGTTGTACAACCTAGAGTATTGTATTTAGTAGAAAGCTCTAGTGCATCTTCTTTAGTAGCTTTGTGTACAGCGTGCGCATAAGCTTATTTATTAATTAAATGTATACTTATATAATATTATGTAGTTTAAAATACATTTTATATATAGCTTTTAGGCTTACTTTTATAGCTAAGAGTAGTCTTTAGCTTATTCTCTAAATAGTTAGTAACTAAGTAAAAAAATTTTTCTTTTTTTTATCTAAGTAGCTAGTAAACACTAGGCAGGATTTTTTATATAGTTAGGTTATTTTGCCTTTTACTTTTTATATAAAGTAAAAGTTAAAAATCTAACTTTTATACTTTATTAAGTTATATGCTATAACCTTAAAAGTGCTGTTAGTAATTAAAGTGTTTATTTTTATATAGTTTAATTTCTTAAATAGTTTTCTAAGTATAGTAATTACACTATTTATATAAAGCTTAATAAATAAGGCCTAATTATTTTTTTTTTCTAGGTTAGAAATACCTAGTCTAGACTTTATGCAGGTTTTCTTTGCCTTTTACTTCTTCTAGTATCTATATCCTCTCTTTGCACTAGTGCAGCATTGCTATCTTAAAAGGCTTAGTTTATAGTAGGCTTTAGTTCTGCCTTTACAACATTTTTATAAGGCTGTCCTTTTTTTCTTTTCTTTAAAAGATTTTTTTATATAGGGATTAGTTTATCTAGGTTATCTATTATAAGTAGGTTGTTTTTCTCTTTTTTTTTATAGTATAGTTTAACCTGTGTATATTAGAGCTTTAGTAGGCTATTTTTTTTTAATAATAATGTCTTTTTCTTTAATGCTCTTAATCTTGTATAGGCTAGTCTAGCTTTTTTTCTTCTTTTATACTATAATCTCTAAGCTAAAAAGAAAGTTAAGAACTTTATATATTATAAGGCTATTATAAGTATTAATTATATAATTAATGTTTACTTTTATATAGTTTTTTTAAAGTATCTTTATTACTTTTTATACAGCGCTTACTTGTGTAATAATGTCTAGTAATAGTAAAAAGTTTAAGTTAATTCTTAGGTATGCTCTAAAGACTAGCAGTGTAAGTACTAGACTGTGTAGGCTAGCTGTGTTATTTAGAGCTTTAACTACTATCTATAAAATAGCCTTATTATCTGTATAGTTACCTAGCTTAGTTTTTAGGATGTTAAACACTTATTAGAGAGGTGCATGCACACACTTAACCTTTCTAACTACCTAATATGCTTTTATAGGCATCTGCCTACATGTAGCTTTTATAATTTTTATATAAGCTTAAAAATTCTTTAAAGCAAAGTTTATACTAGAGTTATACATAATGTAGTCTAAGGGTCTTTAATAGGTGTTAATCTAGCATTTACACAGTGCATCCTAGGTATCTTGTGTAGACATAGATTTTAAGAATGTAGTAGCCTAAAATAATGTGTCTATATTAATAACATATAAGACATTTTTATTATTAATTTATATAATATTAATAATAACTTTATAGTTAAAGTAAGTGTTATTTTTAATTATAAACTTAAATCTTTATAGAGCCTAGTTATATAATTAGTAAAAGTAGTAAAACTTTTTAATCTTTTCTAGCACTGCAGCATTAATGTTGTAGCTAGCGCTAGTTAACATTTTCTAAAGTCTCTCTATATAAGAGTGTCTAAATTAGTAGTAGAGGCAGTAGAGTTTTAATTTAGTAAAGAAGGACATAGATTCCTCTTTACTAATATTAAAAAAAAAGTGTTCTTATTTTTATATAATAAGTATAGTAGTTTTATCTTTATGTATAATAACATTTAAAATATTGTTAAAGTATGCCTTAAGTTAGTTAGCATCTACTAGTAATAGTAAGAATAGTGTTAAAGTCTTTAAAATGTAGTATGTAACTAGACTAATTAGGTTCTAGATTTATATAGTACTAATTAATTCTTTTAGTGTCTAGCTTTTAAAGCTAATATTTATTTAGCTAAGTATTTAATTAATTTTTATACATAGGTTCTTTTATACATACACCTTAAGTTAAAACTTACTAATAGGAAAGATCTTTACTGCGCTTATGTCTTATAGTTTACTTTAGTATACTGTATAGTATTAGTTATTAAGAATAAACTGCTTAGCATATTTCTTAAGTTTAATGCTGTAGATGTTCTTTTCTGTTGCATAGTGTAGATAGGCAGTAGAAGTAAAGTAGTTAATAGCTTTCTTAGCATTTTTACTCTTCTATTTTATTTTCTTTACATTATGCAAATTATTTTTTTTCTTAAAGTAACCTTTAAAGTCTTAGATGTATAAGGTAATAGCTTTATATAATAGGGTTTTATTATAGAAATTTTTATATAAGGTAACATACTAGTTTTTTACTTATATATAGTTATTATAAGGGTAGTTTAATAACTAACATTCTTTTTTATAGCAAACAAAGCACTTCTTTATCTATGTATAGTTGTCTCTAGATTGTAGCCTAAACTTAGATAAAAATCTTCTACATTGTCCTTTTCTGCGCAGAGGGAGGCTTTTTTTTTGTTATGCAGAGTTATATTAGCAGTCTGTGTAGTATGCATTAGGCAGTTCCTAAAGGTATTAGTTTACCCTTTAGTTTATAGTAACTTAAAGTAATGCTTATAAGTTGCTAAATAAAGCTTTACATAAAGGCTTAATAGTAAACATAGCATATTCTAGTTCTAGTTATCCTTAATAGGCTTATATAACAGTAGTGTGTAGTAAAATATTCTTTTAAAATTTTATTCTTAGTGCTTTTTATATAAGTGTAAGCTTATTAATTATTATTTTAAAAACTTTATATAAACTTTTATTAAAGTTTTTTTATTAGTATTATGTAAAAGTTATTATTGTCTAGTCTGTCTAGTACTAGCTATAGTTTATATTAGTGTTAAAGTAACTGCTTAAGGTGTTATATAAATGCTTCTAGTTATATCTAGAGCCTATGTTATATATATAGTACATATTTGCCTAACTTTTTAAAATGTCTAGAAAGATGTCTATGTACTAAGTTTTCTAGATATTTAGCTATTAACATAGATTAATAAAGATCTTTATTTTATTTATAAAGATATTATATAGTTAACTTATATAGTTATTATTCTTTTTTTATGCTTTTTAGAATTATATAATTTTATTTACTAAGAGTTTTTCTTTAGCGTTTTCTCTCTAGGGTAGAAGTTTATACAGGTTGTAATGTAGTATAGATTGTGTAGGTGGTATTAGTGGTGCATACACTACTGCAGGCGGTGGTGTGTACAATTAAGGGTGTGGAGCAGGTGTTAGGTAGGGTGGCATGTATTGTTTGTATAGTAATTAGTGTAGTGCTAGCTAAAGTGTAGAAGTAGGTAATGCTAGTACATTTAATATTAATAGCAGCATTATATTTAGTCTGCTTCTATGCAGAGCTTTATATAGTAATAAAGGTTATATATAAAGCTTTTTTAGTGTAATTACTTTCTCTTATGCTATATTATACAGCTTCTAGGCTTAGGTACTTTTAGTGCCTAGCTATAGTGTAATTCTCTTATCCTCTAGCACTTATATAAGCTCCCTTTTAAACGCGCAGCTAAGTGCTAAAAAGTTTTATAGTGTCTATTCTTTAAAATTCTTTATATATGCACTTAGAAAAGTAGCGCCCTTTTAAGTTATTATGCGTAAATTAGTAATTATGTAACTTATATATAATTAAGTTTATAAGCTTATTAAAGCTTTTAACATGTTAATCTTATTATTCTAGTACTCTAGGCTAGTCTTATTTTATAGTATTGCCTCTAATATCTCTATGTTCTTTGCAAGTTATTTATATAATAAGAATTATTTCTTATTCTTTTTATTATTACATAAAGTTGTTAGTTGCTAATAAGATTTTATTATAATAGTATAGTTAATTACTTTTTTAGTAGATTGCGCAGGTACTGCTGTTGTCTAGCTACTAGGTTATACAGCTTTAATAGCTTTAGTGTGCGCCTTACACTATCTTCTTTTTACTTTATACAGTAGCAGAGCTTACTATATAATGTAAAGAATTAATCTGCTATTCTAAGAAATAAGTAACTAAATAAAGTACTTTATAAAGTGTAAGTGCTTTATTATTACTTTTCTTAAAAGATAAGTAATAAAATAAAGTGCTTTATAAAGTGTAGGGTTAATTGCTTGCGCAGTAGATTGCGCAGGTACTGCTATTATTTAGCTGCTAGGTTGTGCAGCTTTAATAGCTTTAGTGTGCGCCTTGCACTATCTCCTTCTTACTTTGTACAGTAGCAGAGCTTGCTGTATAATGTAAAGGATTAATGTGCTATTATCTAGCTGCTAGGTTGTGCAGCTTTAGTAGCTTTAGTGTGCGTCTTACACTATCTCCTTCTTACTCTATACAGTAGCAGAGCTTGCTGTATAATGTAAAGGATTAATCTACTATCCTAAGAGATAGGTAACTAAATAAAGTACTTTATAAAGCGTAAGTGCTCTGTTGTTACTCTTCTTAAAAAATAGGTAATAAAATAAAGTACTTTATAAAGTGTAAGTACTTTATTATTACTTTTACTAATTTATAGTTAATTAAATTAACTACTAATTAGTGTTAAATAGGCTCTAATAGCTAGCTGCTTATAGTATAAGCACTTAAGTAGTAAGAGTAAGAGTAGTGTATAGTGTGCATAGTGTATAAGGTAGGTAAGGTAAGAGCAACATGTTTCTAGTTCTATTGCTCTTGTCTTTCCTCTGTATAGAAGAAAAAGGGGATATCTAGATGTTCGCGCACAGAGGTTCGCGCACAAGCATCATGTGACATAGATACGTGATCCTGCTCGTGCGCGATCGTTCGTATCCAGGCCGCGACGCTGCTGCTGCGTACGGACAAGATATTTATTATTTTTTAAAAAAACATTATATATAGCTATAATATATTATTTTAAAAGTGTTATATTTTATATAAAAGCTTAAAGTATAAGCTGTATTTAATGTTTTTTTTAGCACATTTAAGTAGTGTTATTAGAAATGCATTAGTGTAAAAAAAGTAGTTTAGTAGAGTCTTAGTGTCACGGTTATGTTACAGCTATCCAACCCCTGAGTACCCTAAGGGCTTGGCACGGGGTATATAGGCTCCTCGGCCTCCGTACCTCTGCCTCCAACCCTAAGGTTTACTCTCGTTACCCCCCCTATCCTGCATTCCCTCTCTGTGACCTGTGTTTCCTGCTCGATACCTCTCACACTTAGCAAAAGTAAGTAACTTAGGTGTGTAAGCAACTTGCCTGTGAAGTACGTTACTAGTAAAAGCAAGTTTTGTTAATATAATGTAATAGTATAGAGAAGATAATAGGTTTAAATGTAGTATAAATCTACTTAAGAGTATATAAAAGTGCGTAGGGACTTAGAAACCTAGCAATGCTATTAACACCTATAGGCCTTGTACAAAAGGATATTAGAAAACTACAAAGCTAGCTAAGGGGGGAGAGGTGCGACTAAATACTTAGGGGAATAGGGGTAACAGCAGGGGGGAGGGCAGGGTCGGGGCCAGGTCAGGGTCGGGGCCGATATGAGGACCTTTCGGATAGGTTCCGGGCAACCCGAGATGAAACCATTCATGTGAATCGTTACAATAAGGTAGGCGCCCTGCCTGCCAAGTCGATACTATACGACCTTCCCCACTTCACTAAAAGGTACGCACGAGAATACTTAAGCCAAGTATTCCCGCATAGTATAATATATATACAGATAATACTAGGCTAGCATTAGCACTAGCGGTTGTCTCTAGTCTAGCCTAAACCTCTATAAGCGAGAGAAGGCGACGTGGTTGACCGTGCCTACTTTGTTATAGCAAAGAAGCAGGTGTAAGCTAAAGTAGGTAAGCTATCCTAAAGGCGCTGCGGACAGTGCAATTAGACTAGGCATAACGCGCAAATGTGTAGGCAAGAAGTAGAAGTAGTCTCTAAATAATAACGTACCTAACAGGTTGGCCAGCCACACGGGTTAGCCGGCCACTTTTGCTAAGCCCCCACTAAAACCACCCTATTCTCTTGCAAAACAGCCCACTTTAGCCCTATATAAAGTAATATAACATAAGATATTATTTAGAGTCTACTTCTGCTACTTGCTTACATGTACGCAAGTTATGCCTAGTCTAATTACACTGCCTACATTACTTTTAACTTAGCTTACTTTTTTTAGCGTGCACCTGCGTCTTTAGCTTCTTCCTATTACTACGCGCTTTAAACTCCTTTAGAGTAGTTAGACAAGCCCTATTCTTAACTATTAAAGTCTTTTCTGCCTAAATCTGCTTTTTTTTATGCAATTTATGTTATATAGTAGCCTTATTTACTGCTTAAAGCTTTATAATTGTATAGCCTACTTTATTACATTAATGCCTTAGATAACTATTATTTACTTTTTATTACTTTACTATATTGCTTTTAGCTGTTCTTGTCTCTTTAAAGCTATAATAACTGCTCTAGTTAATATCTAGCTTATTATAAAGCTTAACTTGTTAAAGTTATACCTGTCTTTGTTCTAAATACTGTACTTAGCTTTTATGTTAGCTACTAGGCAAAACTAGCCCTAGATAACCTCTAGATTCTTATAAAGTGCTCTCTTATAATTATACTTATAATTAAACTTTATTATAAACTTAGAGCAGTGCTTAACCTACATACTAGTCTAGTTTAAGCTAACCTAGCCTAGATTACGCTCTGTAGGCAAGGAATTAGCTATATTAGCTATAGCTATAAGCCTAGGGGGAAATCTGTGTATAATAAGCTTAAGTATATACTTAACAACTACCTTCTTTTTAAGCTTAGTTAGATTTCTTAATTTAGGCTAGTATTCTGCTTATAAAGGCTCTCTAGCGTGTTAATTGCTTAGTGTTGTGTAAGAGACATTATAGATAGCTGCAGCATGTTATAAGGAGAGTTTTAAGTCTTATTTAAGAGCCTAAAAAGCAAGCTATATCTAACGTTCTTTAGAAGATTTAATCTAGTGTTGTTGTTAAGGCATTATGTAGATAGGTAGAGTTTAGTGGGGGCTTAGCAAAAGTGGCCAGCCAACCTGTTAGGTACGTTATTCTAGGCTGTAATACACTATACAATGCTAGAGCGGGTTTTTATAGGCTATAATAGAGTTTGTTGTGGTGTCTTAGCAAAAGTAAGCAACTTAGGTGTGTAAGCAACTTGCTTGTAGTATACGTTATATTGTTTAGACATTGTGTTTTAAATATAGTGTTAGTTGCGCTAAAAAGTTTTATCTAGCTTAGTAATTTATCTAGTCTAGTAACAGTTTATGTTAAACTTAGATTAATTAAAATTAAAAAGACAAAGCAGTAATAAGAATTAAAGTAAGCTAATACATTAAAATCTATACTTATATTCTATAAGGTAATATAGAAGTCTCTGCTTGTTATATAGTAGCTAACGTGTACAGAATACGTTCTTCTTTGCCCTCTAATTACATTTGCACTAAATAACCACTACTACTCTAAAAAAGTCTGTTCTAATTATATCACAACTATATTGTTAAATCTCAGCCATTGTATGTAACAAGTTACAAAGTTACAACTTTTGTACAGCTCATGTGACTGAAACGTAGTGAAAAGTCGACTCGTAGTACGTTCTGTCGCACGTGTCTCACGCGATATCATACCCATGTACTGCACTATTCACTCATTAGGCATAGCTCCTCTCTCGTACAGTATATAGTCAGCCCAGAGCTCTATCGAGCTCCTCAGACCTTACAATACACTCGTTCAATCCACTTTGTTTGGATCTCACTACCTTGTCGACTCGCTTCCCATATGACCCCTCCTCAGCTCATGCAAGACGTTCTGCTAGGCACCATGCCCCGTCGGTCTATGCAAGCTCGCGAGGCCATTGTGTTGGAGCCATGGGGTGAGAAAATTGAGCACAATATGACTTGACTAGTGAATTAACATTGGACTAGAGAGCTTACAGTGGGAGCAAGAGCTCTCATATATATTACTAGCCAGGAGAGAGTATGATTAACGTAAGACAAGAGAGAGTAGAAGTAGCTGAGAGTTTCTAGACGTAACAGGGAAGATGGTTGTGTACAGTGGTGCAGGGGTATATTTTACTAGGGAAGTCTAGTGTCTGCACTGTGCCACTCTTGTTATACCTAGAATAATAGCCCAAACAGTACTGACCGAACCGAGAATTGTATGGGCTGTATACTTCCGAGTTGCTAGGACTTGTCACTGACCCAGTACTGCAAGCTGGCTTTGCGGTTCTTGTCGTCTTCCCTTCGATTTTCAGCATACAATGGCTCTGACATAGTCGGCATATTGAGCCAGGCTAACCTTGACAGGGTCCGGCAATGTCGGACAGTACCAGAAGGATCAGGGCCTATACCTGAAGAGATTGCCGCTGTCAACAAGGTGAGTTTCCGTCGCAGCATCTAGTGTACAGCCATCCCCTTCTACAGAATTTAAGCTCGGTCGACCATGCACCAATACAAGCCAACTAGATGTGGTTCGTTGCAGGTCTCATGTTCCCTCTTAATTAAATTTGCGCTAAGTTCAGTATCTTTTTCCTCTACTATCGGATCTTCGGTGTAATTCATACATACGCGTTCTAGATAAGGCTGTCGGAGCCTTATAGATAATTTACACGATCGAGAACGTCTTCGTCAACGTCTTTCAGTGCGTACCTGTCCGCAAGTTCTGGGGACCTCAAACTCAAGGCCACTGCATTTTCTACGGCCCTTTCCTTGCCGTTAATAAGTCAGCTAACTCTCTTATTGACTTTGTTTTAGTGATACAAGCGGTGATTATGCTGTGGAGCATTCAGACGGACAAGAAGACAAAATGGAGACTATTAATTGTCTTCACGATTGGCGGCCTTGCTGGTGTCATTGGCTTCGTCAAAATCGGCACAGGCCTGGCAGCCTGTGTTGTTGTTGGCAATCAATACATTCTAGGCGTATGGGCTAGCGTTTAGATGGGACTCAGCATAATCCGCTGCTGCGTGATGACTTTCAAACCACTACTCGATAAAATGGGTATCTTCGTTTCGAATCTTACCTTCAAGGCATCGTTGTTGTTGAGCCCGAGACACGGACATGGATCACAGCCATCTACGACGGCACAGAACAGCAAGGACTTGACCTGGGCCAGGGTTGACGATAGGATCAGTTGTATTGCTCTCAACACGTGTAGGTCTGAAGTGGCGTAGGAGGATACGGTCGATATCCGGCATCGTGCTCCGTTTACAAGAGGGGAGCAATAGTATGACAGCGCCTTCCTCATATTGATCGGAACTCAGGTCAAGGGATCTGCACCCATGATGAAAGCTCTCATCGGACGTACTTCACCCTTGCCTTCAATCAGCAGCGTCAAGGCAACAAGGCAACAAGTGCGTACTCGGTGCTAAAACTGGAAACAGCCTGCATGCAGCCATGGTGTTCACATGCAGATGACCTTGATCACACCAAGCGACGCAACGACCGGCTCTGCACGGACTCGTCAGTGAGCCCTGCTAGCGCCGCTACTCCCATACATCTCCACAAGGCAAAGGCCTCACCCACCTCACTCGCCGCCACATCGCATCTACGCCTACAGGGTCTGATTGACGTGCTGGTCACGATGGTCACAGTGCTCCTGGAGTATATCCCCGCGGCCTTAGACAGGCGGACTTAGTCCATGTATTGTGCCCCTGGTCAATTTTCGTCTAGGGTGTGCGCAGCAGACGCAACCTACCAGTTTCAGGCACCTTGTGGGCATCGTAGAAGCGAGTCAAGTAAGCCATCGTTCATTACGGAGCTCCGTAGCCCATTAACCGAATCAAGCTACGATGCCCGTTGTGTACGCTACAGCTGTGGAGGTGCAGAAGCCTTTCTGAAATGGCACGAAGGGGCTTTCTGCCTTCCAGAAATCTATATTGGGCCAATCGAGAACATGAGCAGCACCGAGCAGCACCGTATGTCTGCCAAATTCCACCATGTCTGTCCATTGCTAGGCCAATGGAGGGCATTGCGTTTCCGACTACGATATCATCCCACTAGAACTTGCTAGTAGCACTATCTTCGCGTTCTGCAAACGTTATTTTGGCAAGTTTAACCTTCACCTCCACTTAGTTGAGTGCCTCGAGCTGCGAGATGAGTTTTCTGTGCTTTTCTCCCCGCTTATTATTCATCTGAGTTCGATCGGTTCCGATTGAGGGCTTGAATGGGGCCTACGGAACCTATCGCAATCGTTAGGAGCGCGTGTCGGTTCTTAGGAAATGTCAACTCACCTTCGAGCTTGTGGGACTTCCTAGTCAATCCTAAGGACATTTTCTTCTCCATACCTAAGAATCGGTTCAACAGCCAAGGATTCTATCACAAGAATGGACAATACCATGGACACATAAACGTGGACAGAGCTTACCTGCTGTCGAACGATAACAACGTGAGGCGATTCGATGCGCAATTTTTCAGCGTTCCACTCTTAGGAGCCAAGAGCCTTGACTTGAAAGTTCCCCTATTTCTTGAGACCGTGTGCGAGGCACTGGAGGATGGTGGCTAGCTGATGGAGGGTCTTCGAGGCTCTGAAACCGCTGTATACTCGGGAATGATGGTGTCTGATTACGAAAACATGATGAGTCGTGACGAGGACGCAATCCCCAACCACCACATCACAGGAACATCCCGACGGCTGATATTGAATCGTATTTCCTATTTCTTTGACTGGCATGGACCTTCTATTAGCATTGATAGCGACCGTAACTCGAGTCTCTACAGCGTTCACTATGCAGTTCAGCAGCTGCGGTCAGGTGCTTCTTGGTTTGCAATTACCACAGGGTCGAATCTCTTATTAGATCCCGTAGGGTACATTGGCGAAAGGAAGATTCAGATCCTTAGTATAACTGGAAGGAGGGGGCTGTTATGCGGGAGGGGAGGGTCGCGGCCGTCGCACTGAAAACGGTTGCGCAGGCGGAGAAGGATGGAGATCACATTAAATGCGTCATCAGAGAGACAGACATCAACCAAGACAGACGAGCAAAAGGCATCACCGTGTAAGTCAACTCCGAAACCTACCTTACAATCACGGAAATTGGCTCGGAGAAATTCTAGCCCGAGGGCTCAAGCACAAACTCATTAGTACCTATTACCAGCGAGCAGGTCTTGATACTCGTAAGCCCAGTGATCACCCGCAGTATTTCGAAGCGCATGGCACAGGAACTCCTACAGGCGATCCAACCGAAGCTGAGGCAATTAGTTCTTTTTTCTCCGACAGCAGAAGCGACGAGGACATCCAGTGCTTCCAACGAGCCGTAGTACTGTACGATTGGGCGATTTTGAGGCCTGTACGGGTGAGATTTTGAGTACGTTCGCACAGTAGGGAGGAGGAGAGATAGGTGTACGTATTGTAACTGTTACAGCTCACGTAATCTGTACAAGTAGTACAATTTAATTAAAGTACGTTGTACTCTAGTTAAAACAGCTAATATTATAAGTCTCTAGAGACACAGGATTAAGGTCTAAATAGCTATTAGATAACTAACTAGAAGTGTTAAATCTGCACTATAAGCCTATAACCTTAACAGCGTACAATTGCCTCGCAACATAATCTTGTTCTTTACACAGTAACCTAATTACGCTAAGGGCAACGCCTATTTTAAGTCTAACAGCTATATATTATTTTAGTTAATTATAAACTTAACCTTAGCATTATAATTACAGTTCTCTAGGAACTGCTGCAACTAATTTTTAGCCACAGACAGTGTGCTATTGCAGGATAAGGTAGGAGACGCAGTGTAATGGGCTCTTAACTTCTACAGTGTGCAAGACTGTGCTAAATTTGCAACAGAGGTATCTAATTAACTAAATAAGACCTATAAGATAGTAAGGCGCGTAGATAGATAACTTTGTAATAGAAAATAGTTAGTAATAGGCATTTTTAAGACAACAGATTGTAGATAGATAGATTAAAAAATGTTGTACTTGCAAAACTTTTAGCTAATTAGAGCTCTAGAAACCCTCCTAAACGCTCCTATAAGCCTACTGTTTGCTAGAGCCCTCCTACTCCTCTAAAATCGCCATACAAACCTCCTAAAAGGGTAATACGGTCTGTACTGCGTACTGTACCTAGGGCATCATTAAACGTACGGTACGGCTTACAAACTCGGTACGTTTGTACTGCTCACGTGACCGTTACGGTTCACTTTGTACGGACCGTTGGAAGCCCTGAGGACATCCCTCTTTTTGTTGGCAGCATCAAGACTGGCGTGGGGTACGCTGAAGGCACAGCGGGCCTTGCAGGAATCTTGAAAACCTCTCTCGCTCTGCAGAATGCGGTCATTCCGCCAAATCGGCTGTTTCAAAAACTGAATCCCTCAATTGAACCATTTTATCGTCGTTTGTGTATTCTTACAGCTGCATCTGCTTCCACATCACCATCGACATCGACGTCCGGCAGTGAAGACTTTAATGACAATTCCTCAGAGAAAAACAACAAGCTTGATTTCAGTGAATTTCCGAAGAGAAGCTGCGGTAAAATAATTCTGAGACTGCCGTCTGCACGCAAGGACCTCAATCAACTTGGACGGCATGTCATTCAGATGAATCCAACATTCGAAAGATAGGAGAAAGAGAAGACTTCAGAATTCAAGATATCCAGCGAGCTGAAGTAAAGAAAGTCGATGGAATCTCACCAACGCCCAAATTACTTAGATGTCGCGCAAAACGGAACCTGTTATCGGGATATGAAACATTCAAGGCTGCCCAGGGTGGAACGAATGACAGTATTGCTGCTTATTTCCGGCAATCAGCGATGTTCAAGGACAAGGTGGTTGCTGAACGAGGCACGTGTGATGGCAGCAAATACAAATTGCTCGAGAGAAAGGTCGGGTTTTCAAGGATTTCCACAATCGTTTGTCAAGCTCAGGGCCTGTTCAGCAATCTACCGGACGATCGAATTGACACGCTCGTAAAGTTCCTATCCACAAAGGCGTTCAGGAAAGTGCTGTGCAACGCAAAGAAATGGACGCTAAGACTTGACAAATTACAAGCATCATACGACGAAGCAGTTCAAAGATATTTCACTGACGGATTCGAGAAGGAAGGCACTTGGGTTATCCCTCAAGGTTAATACCCCGAACACGACGGAAAACGAACTTGCCAGTAAAACCTACCGGTGGGTGTGCCACAGGTAATTGTAGCCAGAACCACCGATAAAATAGTGTTGACGCCCAATATTCACCTCCTTTTTCCGCGTGATCGCACACACTTTCACCAGAAGCAAATACCATTCTGCAGGACAAGTTGACAATGGTTCTACATCATCAGGAAAGGAGCACAAGACCGTGAGCTTTACGAAGCGAAACGTCCAAGATGCGCATCTACTTTATTGTGGTGGGAGTTCTGGAAATTGTAGCAGCAGCCATTCCGTCATAGCAAATATATTAAATTATGGTTCTTCTCCGTCCGTTAGCTTTTGTTTCTCCTCCTCTCCCAGAACCAGTGCCCACCGCGTCCTCGAGCGGCTTCGAGTGTGTTTGCGCGACTATCGACTTTCAACTTACCGGTGGGCCGACTAAGAGGCTACTAACTTGACTCTGTTTTAATGTTCGGTTTCTACAGTCAGGGTGCTCTACCTAAGAACCTGCCGGCGGCGTCCTAAAAACTTAATAGTGGCTTAAAAACTAGTCAAGAAGGCCGCTGTCGTTAGACATGATATCAGACTAGAGCTAGACTTATCTATAGTTATTGTTAATTA
Organism: Lindgomyces ingoldianus; assembly: GCF_010093535.1. Taxonomy (NCBI): domain Eukaryota; kingdom Fungi; phylum Ascomycota; class Dothideomycetes; order Pleosporales; family Lindgomycetaceae; genus Lindgomyces; species Lindgomyces ingoldianus. The sequence goes on along the minus strand of NW_022985181.1, from coordinate 105,290 downwards.
TCTCTATTTGCCTTACCTAAAATCAAGGAGGTAAACTCACCACAATCTCCAACGTACTCGCGACTAACTAATGACTTGAACCTCTCACCATGCTTTTATCATCGCTGCCAAGCACCCTTTCACGCTTTGGCCAACCACGATTTCCATCTCATCACGCAGTGTATGGACCCTTGGTAGCACCAGTGGTAGACTACGCATCGAGTGTATAGATGCACGCGTGCGGCACGATTTTAATGGGAGCGATGAACAGAATACAGAAAATAGGAGCTTAAGCTGTTACAGGCTGCTTCTGGACAGTTGCGGCGGCCGTGGCAGAGGCGGAAGTGAGTCTACAGACAGTGCATGAACGCCACACAGTAAGGGCTATTAAGATGTGGATTAATGTCCACACACTGCTAAGAACAAACTCTATGTTAAAATTCTATATTACAGGCTTTTAACAGTTTTAATTACTGCTGCAAAAAATTGCAAAATAGCTAGAAAAGCTTAATACTAACTAGATAAAAATAATTAATCTGCATAGTGCGCAGCTATAAAACTATTGCATCTTAGTAATAATTAAACTAAACTAAGTAAAGGCTATAACACTAGTTAACTAGTGTAACAGTATTAGAATTGCAACAAGCGCATCTGTCTAGCTTAGTATAGTAGAGATAGGAGGGGCGATAGACAACACGCAGAGAGGAGCGCTTACTTAAGCTGCTACCTTGTTCTTTACCTTAGGACCTAGGACAGAGCAAAACCCCTACACAGCAGAGCTGGCAGCAATGGCGGCAGCGCTGACCTCCCTCCTAACATGCTAGACAGCAGACTAGGTTATTATTCTTACTAGTAGTTAAGCAGCTATACAGGCAATACGCTAACTGCAAAATTAGTCTAGCTAAGCTAGCATTAAATAGATCTACAACGTAACTTAGGCACTAAGGGAAAAGCAGTGCTCTATACATATAGTATAGTGCCTAGCAGGAAGCAACAATTTAGTAAAGAAGGCTAAAGAAGCAGCAAGGAAAGCCACAGCAGATAGCAGCGTGCTAACTAGACCTTTTTACTAAGCAAGGTTAACAGTAACTAGGACTATAGTAAGAAACTAGGGACAGAGAAAAGACTTACTAACAGAAGTAAAAAAATACTTACGCAAGATAGACATAGCTTTACTAAGAAAACACACTAAAAAGCTCTATAACGCCTTAACCTAGCAAGAAGTAAAGATACTAGCATAATTATAAACTAAGATAACACAGCTAAACACATACCTAAACTAAATAAAAGCTGCAGACTTAAACATATATATATGTAGTTAGGTAAAAGAAACTATTTAGCACTTTTTTTTTTAATGCTAAAGATAAGACACACTTTAAATACAAATGCTTTAGTAAATAGAGACTAGAAAAAGAAACCCCCCTTTTTTTTTTAAAAAGAAAGGCACTAGTAGACCTAGCAGAATAGTTGCTAGATATTAACATAGTAAAGATAACAGTTAGGTATGTAATAGCAACAGGCTACCTAAAGCAAGAAAGAAGATAGAAACCTAGAACTATAAAGATAATAACGTACTTCATAGGCAAGTTGCTTACACACCTAAGTTGCTTACTTTTGCTAAGACCCTACTACACTACTTTTCCTACACTAATGCATTTCTAATAACACTACTTAAACATGTTAAAAAAATGTTAGATGCAGCTTACACTTTAGGCTTTTAAATAAGACATAACACTTTTTAACTAACGCGCTGCAGCTATCTATAAAGTCTCTTAAAAGATAATAAGTAACTAACACACTAGACAACCTTTCTAAGCTAATTATATAGCTAACTTATAGAAGCTAGATAATAATAAAAAGTAGGTAATTATTTAGCACATACTTAAGCTAGATGCGTAAGGATTTCCCCCCTAGCTAGCAGCTATAGCTAATATAGCTAATTCTTTACACGCTAAGCATAATATAGGCTATATTAGCATAAACTAGCTTAATATATTTATTAAGTGTTACTTAAAGCTTAAAGTAAAGTTTAAGCGCAAGTATAACTATAAAAAAGCCTTTTATAAAAATTCTATAGTAATTTAAAGCTAGTTTAACTTTATAAAGAATATTAAAGCTAAGTATAGCATCTAGAATAATAACATGTACAACTTTAACAAAACAGAGTTTATAATAGGCTAGATATCTACTAGAGCAGTTGTTACAGGTTTAGAGAGATAAGAACAGCTAAAAGCAGTCTAGCTAGGTAACTAGGAGTAAACAACAGCTATTTAAGGCATTAATGCTAAAGGGTAGGCTATTTTACTTTTTATTATTTTTTAGGGTAGCAACTACTTTTTAAACTAGTATAAAGAAGAAAATCTACTCTAAGATTAAGTTATTATAATCTCTAAGCATAGCTAGACTACTAATTAGCTTAGTCTAGACTAGTTAAAGCACTTTAACATGCATATAAAGAAGTGTACTGTTAGCAGCTACTGTCTGCTAGTTATTAATAGCTATAAAAGCTATAACTTACTTTATTTTTAGTAATACTATAAAAATAATAAGATTATTACTATTTATATGCTTTTTTACTTATTGCACTTTTTATAGCTACTTAATGTAAGTTATTTTACTCTTTTAAAAAAAGTGTATAAGCGCTAAGCTAAAAACTTTATGCATAACTAGATTACTTATATTATAAAAATAAAGTTTTTGCTATGCTTTAAAGCAGCTTATAATGCTATAATTACTTCTAGTAATATCTAATAAAGGTTCTAAGGCGCTAGATTAGTTCCTTTTAACTTATAATAAGTTATAATAGGCCTTAATGTAAAGTTGCGCACTCTATTACTACTACTACTTATATATAACAAGCCCTAGTAGTTGCAAACTCTAAGTAATACTCTAAAACTTAGGTTATAATTAATGCTTATAAAAATAAAAATTTAAAAGCATATAAATAGTTTACTAACTTTTATAGTTAAAGTGTTTAAGAAAGTTTTAAAAAGGGTAGTAATAATTACATATAAGCTAGTGTTAGTATAACAGAAAATTACTAAGCTTTAAGCAGCTAATAAGGCTGCTATGTAACATAAATTATATAAAAGAAAGCAAATTAAAGCAGAAAAGACCTTAATAATTTAAGAAGGCCTGCGCTTAATAGCTCTAAAGGAGTTTAAAGCGCATAGTAACAGGAAGAAGGCAAAAAAGCAGGTGTAAGCTAAAGTAGGTAAGCTATCCTAAAGGCGCTGCAGATAGTGCAATTAGACTAGGCATAACACACAAACATGTAAGCAAGAAGCAGAAGTAGTATCTAAATAATATTCTAGGCTGTACTGTACTATATAGTGCCAGAGCGGGTTGTTATAGGCCATAATAGAGTTTGTTAGGGTGGGGTCTTGGCAAAAGTAAGCGACTCGGGTGTGTGAGCGACTCGCCCATGAAGTACGTTAGTAGAAAAAAAACGCTTAATACTAACTCTATATAACAGCAGGCTTTACTTTACTTACTAATAAAAGGACTTTAAACACTTAAAGAAAAAACTTTAAGAACACTTGCTACAAATTATAATTAGGGGATATGTAACAACTACGCTAGATAGCAGAGCAGGAGGCATGTAAGGGCTACAAGGAGTTAAGCTATTACTAAGGAAGGGCTTAGGTAATAACACACTAGTGCCCTCTAGGCTAGAGCCGGGCGTAATAAAGACATCATCATCATCATCATGTATGGACCCATTCTCACCATTCAAACATTCTCGATGTCTAGCACTCTTGTATGTGTACCTGCACCCTATTAGCTAGGCTAGCCGGATTAGCTTGGCATCAATCTGAACGCGTTGTCCATCGCGCGTCGTCGCCAAAACCCCCTCGCACAAAACAAACAAGTCTCCAGACACCCCTATTCCCCCCTTCACGCTTAAGCATTGTAATAAAGTTCTAAGGCTTAGATAACAACACTACAAGTATTACAGAGTGACAAGAGCTTATCAGTGGTGCTATAGGGAAGGAACGCTGTTCCACTAAGGAATAAGGCTCTCTGCGAATCAGGCGAGAAAGCAACGATGCGTAACGTAACTTTTAGATCGAAGGGGTCCTAGATGTCCAGAAATAGCTACAGCATATAATGTATGGAGAGTTATCATGAATATTAACGTGTGCACAGATTTTGAGTTACTTGAAGTTGAAATACCCCTCATATTTCTCGTCCCGGTGTGTTTCTCGACGCACAGTGAGGGACGTTACTTGTAAATCAGACAGGGCAAAGGAACGGCGACTTGTTTAGCTTGGTGTTAGTCGCCTGCCTGCGGCGCAGCACTGGTCACAGTTACGTGGCGCTGTTACCGATTCAACAAGAGCACCCAGCTTCTGAACCGCGATCAGTTGGAGTGGCAGTCATCGTGCAAGTTCGCAATGTGGTGCAACGTACTGTTATTTCTATGTTTTAGGTTAAGATGTAAGGAGTTAAGTATGTTGGAAATCAAAGTGAATCATGGATGAGGCCGACGCTTAATTGAATAGCTGGGAGGTCGTATACGACGATCTGCTAGTACCTTTCTTCTACAAGACATACCATCATCGGAGTACCGACCACCTCAGCACATTGGATTCCTTCGTACGTCTCCTGTCTAGCTCTGACTACAACTAGTCCAAACTAGCTCCCGAACCTGCTGGCGACTAGAGAATCAGCATGAACCTAGCGACGAGCCTGGTCCGGACACCCCGCCCTCGCGCGTGTCTCGAGCACCAATGCGACCACCGGTAGCCCTTCGCCTAGTCGTAGTCCCCAGGCGACGAATTGGCAATATTGCACCCAGGATTGCCTACGCGGGTTAGTCGAAGGCGGTCCGATGGACATGTCTTATCCAAACACACGAGAACACGGAGAGAGCTTAGAACTAGATTATCCCCAAGTGAATGAACTACAGCATCGAGTGTACATGTATCTATACCTACAGTGTATGAGGCTGAAGATGTTGTGAATATAGCATGGAAGAAAGGCTGTGGTGGAATATCATTAAATAGAAGCCGCGTGTGTAGTGGCATTTCCGAGACGGGAAGTAGTTCATGGAAACTGGCGCTTCCGATTCCTTCAACAGGTCCCTAGGTGGCTTATTAATGGCATTCGGTTTGAAGCATTTCTTAATGCCGATTTATGTAAGAACGGCGTATACCACGATGATGAGAAGATATGGCGCGGCGGGTATAGTTAGATTCATCCCTTTTGATCGACTAGGACGCGACGATGTCGGTTGGCTGGATAAGGCCAGTTTCGGGCCTGGCTGCGAGCCAGATAGTCGTACGTCGGATGGTTTTCGTATACTAGATTCCCTTGATATAAACCTCCATAGATGGATGATCGCATCGCCCAAGCGGAGGCAGTAGGTGATGTGGTTGTGGTGCGGTCGGCGCGTCAATGGAATTTTTTTTCATCGCGTCGATTTCGCGCCCCAACAGCCGGTAGCGGCAAGCTGCAAGCTATCATCCATCGCCTCTGCACTAAGCTATCCATCAAAGAAACCTCCCTAATGAATATTTCCAGCCAGGGCAACGAGGACGCGTGCAGGAGGACTCCATGACTAGTTGTACTAGTGTGACCAGCACGAGAGTGTTTGGCTATGTTCGCTAACCGCAAAGAGAATATAACGTAACATCTCTCCCTACGTGCTGGGACACCCTCCATGTTAGGACGCTTGAGGGGTACTCTGACTTGAAGCAAATCAGATTATTTTGACACGCGGAACAAAGTGTCCACGACGCGTTGGCTGTCTGCCAAGTGACTCTAGGCATAGCTGCGGACGTGGGTGGCTGAAACCTAGTTGGATAAAATCAACCCCAACTAAACCCATCGACTACCTTGAACCCCATCAGCCGCCAGGGCTCTACCGCCTCGATCGCAATTGGCACTGCGATCGCATCTGGTATGTCACTCCTTGCTGCCTCAACTACTGTTCATCGAGCTTCTACCTCGAATACGATTTTAAGCTCTTTGCAAATGAGTTGGTTCCGCCGACAGCTCCTCATCTCTTCTCGGTTCGCGAGGTCGACTAAACTAACTTCGCCCTCACCGCCGCATTCCCGGCAGTACACAATGACTTCGCACTACGCCGGCATTCTTCGAGACTGCGATGTGGAGCAATTTTACAAATACACTTCGGGTCGATGGCTCTGGAATGAGAAGTATCAGCTTGCTTGCCGTTACGTTGAGTTCGACTTACCGGGACTCCTCCAAGTCTCAGCGCAAGCGATCGGAGCTCGTTCTTGCGTCAAGGTTGAGAAACTGCCTGAAGGAAACTTTAGCAAGGCCTTCCTGATTGCCATGGATGATGGCCGAGAATTGATCGCCAAACTTCCGAACCCGAATGCTGGACGGCCGCACTTTACGACAGCTAGCGAAGCCGCCACCATGGACTACGGATGGGCTCCTCGACTCATTACATCTGATGATTGCTGACATGAAGTTAGGTTGCAGGTTCGAAACGTCCTTGGTATCCCGGCGCCCCGGGTATATGGCTGGAGCTCCTCGACGGACAATCCCGTTAGAGCAGAGTACATCCTAATGGAACGCAGTGGAGGGGTAGAATTGGGCAAGATATGGCATGACATGCCTTGGGAGGAAAGACTTGAGGTTATCAGGACTTTGGTTGGGTACGAGAAAGCCTTTGTTTCTGCCAATCTTCCTATGCACGGGAGCTTGTATTATGCGAAGGACCTACCTAGCCCCAGCCCAAGTCAATTTCTTGACTCCGTCAACTCGATAGACAAGGGAGAAACCTTCGTAGTCGGTCCGACAACTAACAGGGCGTTCTTCGACCAAGGAAGAGGCTCTGTCGAAGTAAATCGAGGGCCGTGTAGGTTCCCTTACCCTCTCTGTCATGCTCGTCCCAAGCTGATTAGATGACAGGGCCTTCACTCAACGAATTTGTCCATTCCCGCGCCGCCCGAGAGCTAGCGTGCATCGATAAGTTCTCATCCTATCCTGGTCAGCAAGGGCTATTCAGCGGTCCCAACCAATACCATCCAACCAGAGCATTAAAGGTCGAAGTCCTCGGGGATTATCTGAAAGTCGCAACCCAGATTCTGCCCACTGATGCCAACCTGTCAAAGCCGACTCTATGGCACTCCGATCTGCATAGTGACAACATCTTCGTTGACCCTTCCCAGCCGACAAGAATCCTCAACATCATCGACTGGCAAGCGGTCAATGTTTCCCCTCTCTTCCTCCAAGCACGCCATCCTTCGCTCATCGAATTTGAAGGGCCAATACCAGAAGGGTTTGAGCCCATAATACTACCCGATGGTTTTGATGATATGAGCGAGGAAACACAACACCAAGCGAAGAATCTCCGGGCCGCTCAGTCTCTCTATAAGCTCTATGAAATCCTCATTCTCCGACGGTGTCCGGAGATTGCCCATGCGCTGCACTTTCGAGACACTCTGCCTGGTCAAATTACTGGATTGGCAAGCTCAATCTTCAGCGATGGAGAGCCAATCCTAAAGGGAATGCTCATTCAACTTCAGGACGAGTGGGCCACATGTGTTAGGTCTTCCATACCGTGCCCCCTTTCCTTTACTCCCGAGGATAGGACGCAGCAGAAACGTCTCGAGGCGAGTTGGAGCGAAGGTGTTGAGCTAATGCATGAGATTTTGACCGAGGTCGGCGCATACCAGGGATGGGATGGTTGGGTCAATCATAACAACTACCCTGTGTATAAGGAGCGGTTGGCTCGATGTCGCGAGAACTTTCTCGATCGCTACGCGAAAACCGAAGAGGAGAGAAGTCAATGGATCCAAGCCTGGCCGTTTGAAGACAAAACACATTCGCCAACTTCTCTATGAGCTTAGAATTATAGGAACGCATACTGTGTCTGATCCCATCCGACTCCGGTCGCAGCCACCTCCCATAATTGATCCCCAGGGGTCGCCTACAAGTGCTCGGGTCAAATCCAATTTGTCTGAGGAAAATGAATTGACCATACTCCTGGTGCTGTGAGTTCTGGGGACACCTGAGATAGGACCGTTTAACATAGGCTCATTGTACGGAAGTCCTCCACGATGGCTTCCTCGTGCACCCCTTGGGTGGGGCCGGAAGGGTGTCGTTGGGATGGGATTAGGGGTCGAGGTATTGAGCTACACGGCCGCCTTGCAGCAGGATCTAGCTAAGCGAACGTCCACGAATCGAGTAAAAGAAAGTCCGAGATTATATCCTACTCTTTCAACAATACGTCTCTCCTTCAGCAAACTATCACGCGTTTGTGTGTGTGTTTTCTATTATGGCCATGCACCCGGATGGGCCGTTACTATGCGCCAACTAGAGTAGTTTACAAAAAAAGTGTGCTAGCTCCCATTCAATTGCCAACTGTGAGAGCCAATTTCTCCTTCAATTGACACGGTGATCAACGTAGGAAATAAAGAGAGTGTATAGCAAACCCGAGAGGTCGAACAAGTATGCGTATGTCGACATTCTACTCTGTAATCTACTTGTATCCACCAGTACCCTTGAAAAGCGCCTTCACAGCAACTATTGCTGATAACTGTAATAGCTGCTTCCACGGGTAGCAATTTACCAAGTCGTATTGCTAAATGGCCCAAAGCTGCTGAGCAATCTGAGAGGGCTACAGCGATTGCGAAATAAAGCGAGATACGAAACGAATCTCAACCGTGGATATAAGTAGACCTAGTTAGCCATGTTGTTGGCATGCAAGAATTCTGTTCGTTTCTTTCTTGTATTTCGGGCAATCCTGATGCGATGCCCAGTGCGGACGTTGGCAGTTCGCACAACTCAGGTTAACCGTCTCGCACTCAAGATGGCCTTCCTGCCCGCGCGTTTCCGGTCGCGCTCAGTCTCGAGCTCTGTGTCCGAACGTCCTGCCTAAAACATGCCACTAGAGTACGTCGCTCTTCGAATAGCGACATGATAACCCCGCCTCCCCTAAACGAAACACTGTCCGATCTTAGCAGCTTCTCCGCGTCCTCCTTTGTCTCCACCTTAACAACCACAGGTGCATGCTGGCCGCTAGACCCGGGCCTCCCGAGCCATCTCATCGTCCACACTTCTACTCCGTTCTCTTCACCGAACCGTTCCATGGTTGGCTTGCTCACTTTGCCACTGGATGTGTCCATCGCCAACGATACTTCGGTCTAGTCCGCCTTGTTAGCATGCCACCTTGGAGTAAACTATCACAATGGTGTGGTAGGAGCGGGTCGGCCGCCCTCCCTGCTAACGTGATCAAGGTGTTCGTTCCACGTCCGTAAGTTACACGTGCAATGTTTGCATATTCGGCAATCGGGATGTGCAGCAGGAGCTGCCTGGCCCAATGTAGGACGTCGCAGCCAAGAATATAGAGGATCGAAACCGCTCCCAAGAGGTAGACCAAAAATGTGGATTATTCAAACTCTCCGACGAGGTCGTCCTGCTGATTTCGGATCAACTGCACACGGCAGACATCGTCTCTTTCGCCGATGCAATACATCCCCCCAGGGCACTGCTTAATTCCTACGACTTCATCCGCATCCGGGAGCTGGTGTGCTTCTGCCTCAAGAAGGGATGTATGGACACCTAGCTCGGCATCGGCGTCTCCATCAAGAGCAGAGGGCGCCGACCAGTCCGAGTTTGACCTCCTCTCCAACGAGGCTTTCGCGATGCTCAAAGTGCGTAAATCGATCCTTAGGATACCGTTCAACTCTTGGCTTCCGCTTCCGTTGTCCCGGCGTCACTGGAATCTAGTCAGACTTAATGCGATGCATTCCATAGGTTCATTGCGGAAGTCAGCAAGCATGGAGCAATCAAGCAAAGTGGACGTGCTGTACCACTTCATGGACAACATCGTAGTCCAGTTTTCCAACGATGCGGAAGGCTGTGGAAGCATACTTCGCGCGCTTCCACCTCCTTCTTTGTAGTGCTACTGAAGACTTATACTAAATACTATACTTAGCTTTAATATTCTTTATAAAGCTAAACTAGCTTTAAATTACTTGTAGATTTTTATAAAAAGCCTTTTTAAAGTTATAGTTATAGTTATACTTAAACTTTACTTTTAGCTTTAAGTAAAACTAAATAAATATACTAAGCTAGTTTATACTAACATAGCCTAGATTATACTTAGTGTGTAAAAATTTAGCTATATTAGCTATAGCATATTACTTAGAAAGGGTTACATTTTATTTAAAAGCCTAAAGTATAAGCTATATGTAACATTTCTTTTACATATTTAAGTAGTGTTATTAGAAATGCATTAGTGTAAAAAGAGTAGTTTAGTATAGTCTTAGTAAAAGTAAGTAACTTAAGTGTGTAAGTAACTTACTTATAGAGTATGTTAATAATTATAACTTAGATAGCGTCTTTAAGAATTATATATAAGCTAAAAATATAGTTTTAAACATACTTAAAAATAGTAACGTACTTTACAGGCAAGTTGCTTGCACACCTAAGTTGCTTACTTTTGCTAAAACCCTACTACACTACTCTTTTTACACTAATGTATTTTTAATAATACTACTTAGACATGTTAAAAGAATATTAAATATAGCTTACACTTTAAGCTTTTAAATAAAATATAATACTTTTTAAGTAATACACTATAGCTATTTATAAAGTTTTTTTTAAAAAATAATAAGTAATAAACACACTAGACAACTTTTCTAAGCTAATTATATAGCTAACTTATAAAAGCTAGATAATAATAAAAAGTAAGTAATTATTTAGCACATACTTAAGCTAAATGTGTAAAAATTTCCCTCTTAGCTAGCAGCTATAGCTAATATAGCTAATTCTTTACACACTAAGTGTAATATAGGCTATGTTAGCATAAACTAGCTTAATATATTTATTAAGCGCTACTTAAAGCTTAAATTAAAGTTTAAGTATAAGTATAACTATAAAAAAGCTTTTTATAAAAACTTTATAGTAATTTAAAGCTAGTTTAACTTTATAAAAAATATTAAAGCTAAGTATAGCATCTAAAATAATAATATGTATAACATTAATAAAATAAGGTTTATAATAGGCTAGATATCTACTAGAGTAGTTATTAGAAGTTTAGAGAGATAAAAATAGCTAAAAGTAGTCTAGCTAGGCAACTAGAAGTAGACAATAGCTATTTAGAGCATTAATGCTAAAAAGTAAGCTATTTTACCTTTTATTATTTTTTAGAGTAGTAATTACTTTTTAAACTAGTATAAAAAAAATCTACTTTAAAATTAAGTTATTATAGTTTCTAAGCACAGCTAGACTACTAATTAGCTTAGTTTAGACTAGTTAAAGCACTTTAACACGCATATAAAAAAGTGTACTATTAGTAGCTACTATCTACTAGTTATTAATAGCTATAAGAGCTATTACCTACTTTATTTTTAGTAATACTATAAAGATAATAAAATTATTACTATTTATATACTTTTTTACTTATTACACTTTTTATAGCTACTTAATGTAAGTTGTTTTACTTCTTTAAAAAAAGTGTATAAGTGCTAAGCTAAAACTTTATATATAACTAGATTACTTATATTATAAAAATAAAGTTTTTACTATACTTTAAAGTAGCCTATAATGCTATAATTACTTTTAGTAATATTTAAAAAAAGTTTTAAAGCACTAGATTAGTTCTTTTTAACTTATAATAAGTTAAGTTATAATAGGCCTTAATATAAAGTTACGCACTCTATTACTACTACTACTTATATATAATAAGCCTTAGTAGTTGTAAACTTTAAGTTATACTTTAAAACTTAAGTTATAATTAATACTTATAAAGATAAAAATTTAGAAGTATATAAATAGTTTACTAAATTTTATAGTTAAAGTGTTTAAAAAAGTCTTAAAAAGGGCAGTAATAATTATGTATAAGCTAGTGTTAGTGTAATAGAAAATTACTAAGCTTTAAGTAGCTAATAAAGCTACTACATAATATAAATTACATAAAAAAAAGTAAATTAAAGTAAAAAAGACTTTAATAATTTAAAAAAGCTTATACTTAATAGCTTTAAAAAAGTTTAAAGCGCGTAGTAACAGAAAAAAGGTAAAAAAGTAGGTATAAGCTAAAGTAGGTAAGCTATTCTAAAGGCGCTGTAAATAGTATAATTAGACTAGGTATAACACATAAACATGTAAGTAAGAAGCAGAAGTAGTATCTAAATAATATTCTAGGCTATTCTGTACTATATAGTGCTAGAGCGGGTTGTTATAGGCTATAATAGAGTTTATTAGGGTGTAGTCTTAGCAAAAGTAAGCGACTCAGGTGTGTGAGCAACTCGCCTGTAAAGTATGTTAAGATAAACTTATTATTAATTTTTATAGCTTACTAGAGTAGATAGCAGTGTGTTATAGTATATTCTAGAAGCTAGTTCTCTTTTTAGGCCTAAAGCCTAGCCTAGGCTTTAGTAGAGGTATATCTTTCTTTAAAGCAACACTTTTACTTCTTAGTTTAATCTATTTAAGTTACACTACCTTTTACTTGTAGCTTAAGCATGCTAATTATAACAAAGTATAAATATTAAAAAGTTAAACCTATAGTAGATAAAATAAAAAAGTTTTTAAAGTATAAAAATTTAAAAAAAAATAGTTAAAAAGAGTTAAAAAATTATAATTATATATAAAAACAATCTAGTAAAGCATAAGCTATGTAAGTTACTCTAGCTGCTACCTACACTAGATAAACTTTAAATAAGCATGTTTATAAACATTATTACCAAGCAACGAAAGTAAAGAAACAAGAATCTAAAAAATATATAATATAATTATAGTAATTATATGCTAATAAAAAAAATATACATATTTTTAAGCTATAGAATTAATACTAGTAGAAAAGTTAGCTTATAAAGTTTAAAAGGTTCTACTAGCAAGCTATAGTGTGAAGCTATGTGAAGCACTAGAGGCATGAGGAACTAGATTGAATTCATTGCTAGAGGAGTTCTTTGTAGGAGTCTATATATATGCGAAATAAGTGGGTGAGCCTTGGCAACAGACCATGGTGAGATGCATACAACTATGGTGACGACGCATCCGACTATTGTGTGACTATTGCAAAAATATAGCCTACTAAATAAAATAGTCCATAATAGAGATAAGTGTAACAAGGTAGGCACAGTTAACTACGTGGCTGTCACAATTGTGCACGAGTAAGGTTATAGAGCTTCACAGAGGTCTAGTTTAATTACTACGTAAGGTATCATAGTAGGTACAAGACGTTGTGTAAGGAACAGGAAAGTTTAAGAGGAAATTAGCAATTAAATACTTAGCTTAGAAGTCTAAGCGCTTTAAGTATAAATTAAGCCTGTTCTAGGTTTAGTTAGTGTTAAGGCAGTTTATGCTTAAGTTTATGTCTATGTTATGTTATATTTATGTTAGACATGCACTAATAATACTCTAGTACATGTCTAATATAGTTATGTCTAGGATCTAGGGAGGATACTGTGACAGTACCCCCCCCTCTTATTAGGAAGAGAATTCTTTACATTAGTAGTTTTAGCATTAGGTTGTCTTTATTAGAGTATAGGTTTAGTTTAGATAGGTATTAGGCGTAGAATTAGGTTACTGCAGAGTTCTCTTATAGGGCTTCTGCAGGTTCCTACAACAGTTTATTATATCTAGTCTATTTTATAAGGTATTTGTAGATATGTTTTTTCTTATTAAACTAGATCTATTTAACATCTTCTATAACATATTCTAGTTTATTGTTTATAATAATAGGTTTAGGTAGCAGGTTTAGCTATCTAGGTAGATAGTTAGATTTAAGAGCTGCTTAGCGCAGTAATAATACATAGAACACAGGGTGTATCTTTATGCTGTTAGGTAGGATTAATTAGTAAGTGTGTAATAAGACTATATAAGCTACTGTAAAAGGGCTAAGGTTCTTCTAATTAAGTTTCTTTAATTATTAGTTTATTTAGATATTTCTAGCGTCTAGCTAGACCTTCTTGCCAGCTGCATACGCAGGGGCAGAGGTTTAGAATTAGTTTATGTACTCTTGTTAAAGAGCTTAAGCCTATGTAAGCTTTTTATAAACATATTTAGATATATTTTAAATTTTATTAATAAGTCTGTTTATATCTATTACTTATATAAATTAATAAGTTAGTTAAAGAGTATTTATAAGTAGTTTAAATCTTATTTAGGGGTAGTATTTATAGTTTGCTAAAAACAGAGATACTTATGTTAATTTAAATGTTATGTTATTAGCTTTAAACTGTGCTGTAGCTAACTATTTTACCTAGTTATTTTACTAGTAGTTTATGTACACTTATAGGACTTATTCTATTACAGTGTTTATGTTCTTAGTCTAGCTGTTAGTCTCTAGGTAAAAAGCTGTAAATAGGTAGAGGATAATTTAGAGCTGTTTACAAAGTTTGTCCTAGAAAGCTAAGACAAACTGTGTACCTCTGTCTAATATAATTATGTTAGGCAGGCTATAGTAAACTTATACATATTAGTAGAATAACTAGGCTATATTAGGGGCAGTTATAGAGGAACATAGTATTAGGTGTTAATACTTAGTTAAGTAATTAACAACTACTATAATATTTATGTACCCTTTAGATAGGGGTAGGTTTATAATAAAATTAATTAATATATCTTTCTAAGCTTATTTAGAGATTAAAAGTAGTTTAAGCAGGCTATTATACCTTTCTTAAGAGGCCTTTACTTTACAGCAAGTATAGCAACATAATATGTATTAGCGTACAGTATAGAACATGCAGGGCTAGTAGTACTCTCTCTGTAGTAGGTCAAGAGTCTTTCCTCTGCCTAGGTGTCCTCTAGCAGGCAAGTTATGTATAATTTAGAGTAGTTTAATTTTTAGTTTATTAGAATTAAAGATTATAAGTTAGTTATAGTAATATAGCTTACTATTTTAGTTTTTATAGTTAGCTAGTGTTACCTTCTTTAACTAACTAGCGCTGTTTTAGAGCAGGTCTAAAGTTTCTTAGATAAATTTATTATTTAAATACTTATTAGTAATAATTTAATTAATTATCTAATTTATTTTATTTAGGTTAAGGTCTAAAAATAGCTTAAGTTAGAGTAAAGTTTAGTGTTAAGCCTTTTACACTTCTTCCTAAGCAGGGACATCTTAAGATTACCTTATAAAGGCATCTAGTTTCCCTTTATCTTAACTAAAATAATAAGTAATCTTAAAATTAAAACAGGATAAGTATTTAAACTAACAGGCTTATTAGTAGCTAAGTTATTTTATAGTTACAAAGTACTATAAGTTCTTATAGTTAGATAGGACCTATATTAGATGCGCTGCACTTTCTAGTTTAGGTTGCTATTATTTAAAGCAGTGTACTATAGTAAGCAATTCTTTATTATAGATCTTATAATTGCCTTCTGCAGGACTTATTCTTTTTAAGAAGTATATAATAGGCCTAATAGTCCTGTCTAGCTTAGTCTAGAAGAGAACTCCTGCTACTACATAGTCTAAGGCATTAGCTTCTACAAGTATTAGTAGTTTAAGGTTAAAGTAGTAGAGTATTAAAGCTCTAGTAAAGGCTTTCTTTAGCTAGTTAAAAGACTATTAGTAATTTAAGTTAAAGTTAAATTAGACTTCTTTTTTAGTAAGTGTAATTATAAAGCTTACTAGCTGCAAGAAGTTGTTAATAAATTATTAGTAAAAGTTAGTAAATCTTATAAAGGCTTAAACATCCTTTATATTTTTTAGGTATTACTAATCTAGCATAGTCTAAACTTTAATAAGGTCTATTTAGATGCTATCTATAAAGATTATATATCCTAAATATATAACCTTTAATTAGTAGAACTTGCATTTGTTTATATTAAGTTGTAGACCTGCTTCTTCTATAGCCTTTAGCACTAGGCGTACATGCTGTTTGTGCTCTAAAAGGCTATTACTATAGATTAGAATATTATTAATATACATAGTGCAGAACATGTCTAGGTAGGGTTAGAGCAAGTTGTTTACAAAATGTTAAAAAGTACTAAGCGCGTTAGCTAAGCTAAAGGGCATTACTAGGTACTTAAATAGTCTATATTAGGTCTAAAACACTGTTAGCTACTTATCACCCTTTGCTATTTTTAGCTTATTAAAGGCAGTAATAATATCTAACTTTATAAAATACTTTGCTTTACTTAGTTAGCTTAGAGTTTTTTATAAAAAGGGAATTAAGTATTAGTTTTTAATAGTAATAGTGTTTAGTCCTTAGTAGTTAACGCAGAATTAAAGCCTACCTTTAGGTTTTTTTACAAATAGTATAAGTAACGCTACTAGTAAGAAGCTAGCTTAAATAAACCCTTTTTTTAGGTTCTTATTAAGGTATTTTTAAAGCACTTTTAATTTATTTAGCAACATCTTATACAGTGGCCTATAACTAGGTTATTTGCTAGGCTTAAGGGTTATCTAGTAATTATACAGATGTTGTATTAGAAGCTTATTAAACTTGTCTTAAAAAAAAACATGCAACAAGTTGTAGTAGTCTTAAAGGACTATTATCCTTAAGTTAGTGTGTTTTTAGGGAGCTAAAGCTTAGTCTATATTAGAAATTGTAACTGTGTAGATTTTGTAATCTAGTTATTAAGCTAGGGTTATAAACAGAGCAGGTTCTATATAGCAGATGTTTATCTGCTGTTTAAGTTCTAGTTTATGTCTAAATTAAGTAGGTAGGGGTTCCTTAAAGGCTTTCTTTTTCTTAGGTTTAAGTAGTTATTAAATTATTTTATATAGCTTATCTTAGTAAAAGGCCTAGCTTATTAGCCTTACTTAAGTAGTTTTTCTCTAGGTTATTAGAAAGTAGGTCTAAAAACTTTCTATATTAAGTGCTATTTAGGTGTTGTTTAGGTGTAAGCGTAAGCATACATCTTAGCATTAGAAAAAGTTAAAGTTTAGAACTTACTCTTAGTAATTAAAGGCAACCTTGTGCTAATACAGCTATAGTTGTTCTAGAATTAGGTTATAACATCTTGTGTTTATTACATAGAGCTTAATCTGCTTCTTATAGTGTTAGTAGGTAATTATAATAGTTATAGTATAAGAGATAGAACCTTTTTTAAGTTATTTTCTATTAAATCTAGTTAGGTAAATTATTTAGGTAAGTAGTGTTAATTAGAGATTTAGTTTACGTGCTAGTTCTTTATTAATATAACCTATGCTATTTGCTTCTAAGTTAATAAGAGCTTATATTAGAGCTAATATAGTTTCTTATTATAAACATATAGGAATATTAACTTAGTACTTTTAGTTATTAGTAAAAGACTTAGCCTATAAGTTAGCAGAGATCTAGTGTTAAATTAGTTCTAAAGGGCAACTTAGCCTTAGGACAAGCCTTTTTGCAGGCTCCTACTGCTATAGCTGCAGCTATATTAAGAGTAGTAAGGGAGATTAGAGCTTAAATATAAGTTAAAGCCCTTATAAAAATAAAATTAAAATAGTAAAGATCTTTAATAAGTGCTAGTAGCACTACTTACGCAGACTTAAGAAAGAGGAATAAAGCAGTTTTAGAAAATATAACTATGCTTACTACACTTAAAGCATTAACTTTTTTTTTTGTAATCTTTACGCTTTCTAGAACTAACTAGAGCATAATTTAAATTAATTTTTATTACATTAAGGTCTTTATTTATAACTGCGCTAGTTTAGGGGCGTATTAGAGCTTGTACAGAGAGGAACCTTATGTTATTATTATAGGTAGCAATTAGGTTTGCATATGTGTTAAGGTTGTTTAGAAGGGGTTCTTCTACTATAGCGTGTTACAGTTTAGTTAAGAGGGAGTTATATAAGGCTATAATTAGACCTATCTTATTTAGGCCTGTATTAGATGCAAGTTAGCAGAACTTAGTAAAGTGTAAAGTAAAGCTTTTTTTTCTTTATTATAAAGTGTTTAGGCAACTTAGGGCTGTTAACTTTTTATTTAGGTCTCTGTAAGTTACTTATAAGAACACTATAAATTAATCTAGGTTAATAATATCTTTATTTATTAGTAAGTTAATTAAGGCTGTTATGTTATAGTTAAGTTAAGAGTAGGCATATAGTAACTAAAAGCGTTTAGAGAGGAATTAGTCTATATTTCCTTTAAGTTTATATTAGAGCTTGTGTAGAAAGGAAAGTAGGTCTTTTTATTTTCTGTTAAACAGTAGGGGATTAGAGAGTTAGTTAGATTTTATTACTAAGTTAAAAAGGTTATAGGTTGTAGGCAGCATTAGGCAGAAAAAAGTTAAGCTATCTCTAGACTTCTAGGTAAGCTTTAAGGCTAGTAAGTTCTTAGTTCCTACTACTATAATAGAAGTTAAGGCAGAAATAGACTACTTAATAATGCAAAGCTGTTCTTTAAAGTCCTTTTAAAAAGCTTTAAAGTTTACAACATAGCAGCTTTTCTATAAAGTAAGCGCTTCTTAGAAGGCTTTTTAGCTTACTTTAATAGCTTAGAGTTATGTAAGTACTAAGCTTATTAGATTAAATTTAGAGGCTATTCTTAGCTAAAGTTTTAACACAACATAATGTTATAATTATGCACAAGTAAGGTTATAAAGCTTTACAGAGGTCTAGTTTAATTACTATATAAAGTATTATAGTAGGTACAAGATGTTATGTAAGGAATAGGAAAGTTTAGAAAAAAATTAGTAATTAAATACTTAGCTTAGAAGTCTAAGTGCTTTAGGTATAAATTAAGCCTGTTCTAGGTTTAGTTAGTGTTAAGGCAGTTTATGCTTAAGTTTATGTCTATATTGTGTTGTGTTTGTGTCAGACGTGCACTAATAATACTCTAGTACGCGTCTAATACGGTTATGTCTGGGATCCGGGGAGGATACCGTGACAGTGGCCTTCTATCGCTTATAGAAGTGTAGACTAGACTAGAGACAACCGCTAGTGCTAGTGCTAGCCTTAGTATTATCTATATATATATTACTATGCGAGAATACTCTAATTAAGTATTCTCGTGCGTACCTTTTAGTACAGTAGGGAAAGGTGTATAGTATTAGCTTGGCAGGCGAGGCGCCTACCTTATTTCAATAATCTTTTTACATTAAGCTACTAGAAAAAACATTATAAGTGTTGAAAGCTAAAAGTTTAATGTTACAATCAGCATCTTTCAGCTACGAGCAAAAGGTGATGTAACTTAAACAGAGTAAACTAAGAAGTGTAAAAAGGTAGGCGCCCCAACTAACAAGCTAATACTATAGGACTTTCCCCACTGTACTAAAAGGTACGCACGAGAATACTTAAGCTCAGTATTCTCGCATAGTATAATATATACATATGTAATGCTAGGGTAAGCACTAGCACTAGCGGTTGTCTCTAGCCTAGCCTAAACCTCTATGAGCGAGAGAAGGCCACGTGGTTGACTGTGCCGACCTCGTTACAAGAAGTAGAGGTGCTGCTTTAAAAGAAGATATATTCTTGCTAAGGCCTAGGCGAGGCCCTAGGCCTGAAGAGAGAACTAGCTTCTAGCATGTAGCGTAGCGCATTGTTACATTTAATATTAACAGTATTTTATTTTTAAATAGGTAGGTAAATAGAATAGATAAACAGCGGCTTAGAATAGTACTTATTAAAGTATGTTAACAAGAATTAAAATAACTAGGTATAACAGCTTCTATAGGTAAAGTTTACTTTTAGTATAGCTAAATCTAGTACTATAGAATACTTACTATTCTATTCTAACTATAGCTATAAATGAAACCTGTTTAAAGCTTTATAACAAACAAATAGTATGTTTAAAAAAGCAGAATAAAACTATAAAACTATAAGCTATATCTAAGCATTACTAGAAGACTATAAATAAGCTAATAACGTACTTCATAGGCGAGTTGCTCACACACCTAAGTCACTTACTTTTGCCAAGACCCTACTAAACCACCCTTCCTACACTAATGCATTCCCCACAACACTACTTAGACGCGCTAAAAGAACGTTAGATACAGCTTACACTCTAAGCTTTTAAATAAGACATAAAACTCTTAAAGAAATGTGCTATAGCTATGTGTAGAGTCTTATAAAAGATAATAAATAACTATAGCGCTAGACAACCTTTACAAGCTAATTATATAGCTAAATTACAAAGGCTAGGCAATAAAAAGAAGCAGGTAATTATTAAGACTATACTTAAGCTATATGCGCAAGAAATTTCCCCTTAGATAGCATTTATAGCTAATATAGCTAATTCTTTGCGCGCTAAGCGTAATCTAGGCTATGTTTGCATAAACTAGCCTAGTATGTTTGTAAAGCGTTATTTAGAGCTTAAAGTAAAGTTTTAAGTGTAAGTATAGTTAAGAGATATCTAGCTAATTATAAACCTTATCTTGCTAAAGTTGTACGTGTTATTATCCTAGATGCTATACTTAGCTTTAATATTCTCTATAAGGCTAAACCTGCCCTAAATTACTCTAGGACTCTTGTAAAAAGCTCTCTTATAGTTATACTTACGCTTAAATGTTACTTTAAGCTCTAAATAACGCTTCATAAATGTACTAGGCTAGTTTATGCAAACATGGCCTAGATTATGCTTAGCGCGCAAAGAATTAGCTATATTAGCTATAAATGCTATCTAAGGGGAAATTCCTCGCGCATATAGCTTAAGTATAGTCTTAATAATCACCTGCTTCTTTTTATTGCCTAGCCTTTATAATTTAGCTATAAAATTAGCTTATAAAACTTATCTAGCGCTATAGTTATTTATTATTTTTTATAGGACCTTGCACATAGCTATAGCATATTTCTTTAAGAGTTTTATGTCTTATTTAAAAGCTTAGAGTGTAAGCTGTATCTAACATTCTTTTAGCGCGTCTAAGTAGTGTTGTGGGGAATGCATTAGTGTAGGAAGGGTAGTTTAGTAGAGTCTTAGCAAAAGTAAGCAACTCAGGTGTGTAAGCAACTTGCCTATGAAGTACGTTAAGCAAAGGGTTTATTTTTAATAAAAAAATATCAACTTAAAATAAGCTTATAGAAAGCTGTTACAACCTACAATTAGGCTGTAAGCTGCCACCTAAGAAAGAATCACGTGACCTAACAGACAAAGAATAGGCGACTATAACGCGCCAAGTGACGGGCGAGTGCAACGTCTAATAAGCAGTTAGTAAGTAATCGCAGGTGAGCGCAAGTGCGCGCAGACAATTGCAGGTAGCCACCTGCAATCACCTACAAACACCTGCGCTTACTTGCAATTACTCTCCTAGGCCTTATATATATAATTACGGCAGCAAGCTATAGAAAGAGGGTGTAATTAACAGTTTAGTTTATTTACTATATAGACTAAGTAGCATTGCTACTTTATAATAAGCGCAATACTATCTGTATATCTTGCACTATATATACCTCCTCTTCTGTCTTTAGACTGTTTAACCCAGCATCTTATACTGCTGTTATAAGGGCAAACCACAGTTAGCCGCCACCTCTCTCACCTAGAAGCTAAGCTCGCACAGACTGTACACTTGCTGCTAGCCTTGCCTCTTATCTATAAAATCCCATTCTATTATAGGCCTAGTGTACTACTAGAATAACCTAGCAGTAAGGATTGTAACATTAATTACTACTCTCTTTTAATAAAGTATAAATTTTATTCCTTGTATTCTTAAAAACTTATTTATAATAGGTGCTGCCTTATTAAGAAGTAATATTAATTTAATAGACTCTAAGTTAGAACTTATAAAGTAGGTTATAAACTTGTAGGTTAGATTAAGCTTTCTTTATTATAGGCTTAATAAACAAACGTCTATACTTACTAAAAAATCTCTCTACCTAGCACCTCTTAAACCTTTTATAGGTAATTTATAGAACCTAAAACCTTTTTTTACACGCTGCTAGATTTATATAAGCTATAACTCTAGCGCCTTTTAGAAAAGCAAAGAAATAGTCTAGTAGATAGGCTTACATCTAGAAAGATCTCTAGCAATATAGTTTTAGCCTTATGCTAACAACTAGAACTAGCATAAAAAAAAATAGAGACACTACTTAAAAGTAAAATAAAAAAAATGTTTAAAAGTGTTAAGGCCTTTAAAAATGCTATAAAAACTATCTTTAAATTAGTAAATAAAGAAACTATTACTACTAATAAAATAAATAACTTTTAATAAAGAAAAAGAACTATGTAACTTTACACATTCTAGTTATAAGAATAGTTAGCTATCTGTAGATAGACTAACTAAAAAGCCTTTTATAGCATGTTCTATAAAGGACTTTAGAATTAAATTAAAGATAAATACACTTACATGTAAAAGCCTAAGAACCTAGAGGAGTTTATTAAATCTGCAACTATCTATTATAACTAGCACTAAGAATAAGACCTTAAAAAGAAGAAGAAAAATATAAGTTAGAAGTTACCTTAGATATATAAAAAGAAAAAAAAAACTCTCTTTAGAGAAACTTATAGACCTAAGTAAACTTAAGGCTACTAAAACAAAACTTTTAAATAAAAAAACAGACAAGACTCTCTCTAATAAAAAAAAGAAAAGAAAAAGCTTAAAAGAAAAGCCTACCTAAACTATAAAAAAGTAGGCTATTTCTACTAAGATTACCTAGACTTTAAAATAATTAAAAATTAAAAATTAAAACTAGTAATAAAAGCTATTTACATATAAAAAAGCCTTATAGTAGATAACATTTATAATAGGCTTACTAAAAGACTTTGTTAGAAGTGTAGTTTAAACTATAAACTAATAGACTACTCTAGAAATTACTAGAAAGTAAAAGTTTAGAATAACTAAAATATTAATTTAGTGCTAGAAAAAGCTATAGTTTATAAAAATTCTACTACTTATCTTAAGTTATAAATTATGTATAAAACATAAGAAAAGAAGAAGAACGATTCTCTTTAATATAACTCTTAATAGGTACCTTAGTAGAAAAGCTTACACAACAGTTCTAGAATAGCTAGTGCTAGAAATGCAAGACAGATTATAAAGACTAGTATTGTAAAATACTCTACTATTAGGTCTTTATAAATAATAGCGTAAAAACTTACAAAGTTATATTAACTATAGTAAGAGTGTATTATAGGGTCTTAATAAAATTAAACTACTAGAACTTTTTCTAGAACATCTTTTAAAAAAGATAAAGCTCTAAGTAGCTGCTGACTAGGCTACAGGTCTCTAACCTTAGCAAAGAAAAAGTAGAAACCCTCTCTTTAGCGCTAGCTATAACTAAGAAGGAATTAGAACTAAGACAGCTTAGCAGTTACTGCATCCCTTGCAGTAGCAAAACATATAAGAACTTTTAATGCTGCTATAAGAAACATCCTATCTAAATAATAAAAACTAAGGAGTACTCTTAATAGACGCAGGTTTAACTAATACTAGTCTATAAACCTAAGAGACTGCCTGTTCCTATAGTACCTATGCATAAATAGATACTATGTAAAACACTAGCTAACTAAATAGAGCAAGCATAGACATCCTTAAAGAAGAGCTAACAGAATGCAAGATGGTACACTGCCTCCACTGTAAATTAGGACATAACTACAAAAATGTTCTATAGACAGAATGCCGAAGGTGTAGAGACTATGTATTCTACTATTTCTAATAAAGAGCTAATTAAATAAATAATTAGCTTCTTTATTACTACTAAGTTAAGAACTATAAGTGTCTAGTAAAAAAATGCATAATTAAAAGACACTAAAGGTATAAGATATAACAAGACTTAAAGAGAGCCTAAGAAGAGAGCATTAATAGTGTTAAACTAGATAACATGTTAGACTATAACATTATACACTATAATGTAAGAGCACTAGTTATAGTTAGATAAAGAATAAGTTAAAGTCTTCTAACAAAATTTACCTGTAGAGGATAAAAAAAAAACTGCCTTAATTAATAGTAAGTGCACATTTACAGCTGTTAACTTATAATAAGTAGATCTTTAGAATATACTATACTAAGTTAAGAAACACTCTTTTAAAGTATCTCTAGTAGACGCCTTATTAATTAAGTTTAGTAAAGAATAGATCTAAATTAAGACAACTAAGCTTATACTAGAAACACTAGACACCTACAACTAGAGATTACTAAGTATATTACTCTTAGAAAACAAATATTAAGCTATACTAAGATATAAATAGTTATAAAAGCATAACCTAGTGATTAACTAGAGGAAGATAACTCTTAAAACTCCTAACTAGCATGCTGCTATAGTATAGTTAGCATGTTATAATAATTTATGCAAAATCTACAAGAAGGCTAAACAAGAGTTAGAATAGTTTCTAAAGAAACAGAAACTAAAGAAGTTTCTATGCTAAGAACTAGAAGCACACGCAATATAAATAATAAAAGAAAAATAAAAGAAACTATAATAAAAAAATAATTACTGCTAACAAAGTAAAGTAGACAGAAATATATAAGATAGCTTAGAAACTTAAAAATAAACTTATTATTTCTAATAAATACTAAGAATATAAGGACATGTTTAAAATACTAAAACACTTAAAAGAACTCCTTCTACATTAATTATAAAATTATATAATAAATTTAAAACTTAATCCTAAGCTAAGAACCTATAAGCTAAGACTTATAATAAAAGTCTAAAAGAAAGCACTCTAGGAGTAGATAAATAAGATGCTAGCATAGAGACACATTTAGAAAAGCAATAGCCTAGTTGCATCTGCAGTAGTCTTTGTAAAAAAGAAGAGAGGAAAAATCTGTGTCTACTAGAACTACTAGACTATTAACAAAAATATAATAACGTACTTCACAGGCAAGTTGCTTACACACCTAAGTTACTTACTTTTGCTAAGACCCTACTAAACTACTCTTCCTATACTAATGCATTCCCTACAACACTACTTAGACGCGCTAAAAGAATGTTAGATACAGCTTATATTCTAAGCTTTTAAATAAGACATAAAACTCTTAAAGAAATATGCTATAGCTATATGTAAAGTTTTATAAAAGATAATAAATAA
Organism: Lindgomyces ingoldianus; assembly: GCF_010093535.1. NCBI lineage: Eukaryota > Fungi > Ascomycota > Dothideomycetes > Pleosporales > Lindgomycetaceae > Lindgomyces > Lindgomyces ingoldianus. Next base: position 80,493 of record NW_022985181.1, on the reverse strand, counting down.
CTATAGCACTAGATAACCTTTACAAGCTAATTCTATAGCTAAATTATAAAGGCTAGGCAATAAAAAGAAGCAGGTAATTATTAAGACTATACTTAAGCTATATGCACAAGGAATTTCCCCTTAGATAGCATTTATAGCTAATATAGCTAATTCTTTGCGCGCTAAGTGTAATCTAGGCTATGTTTACATAAACTAGCTTAGTACATTTATAAAGCGTTATTTAAAGCTTAAAGTAAAGTTTTAAGCGCAAGTATAGTTAAAAGATATTTAGCTAATTATAAACCTTATTTTGCTAAAGTTGTACGTGTTATTATTCTAGATGCTATACTTAGCTTTAATATTCTTTATAAGGCTAAACCTGCTCTAAATTACCCTAAGACTTTTATAGAAAGCTCTCTTATAGTTGTACTTACACTTAAATGTTACTTTAAGCTCTAAATAACACTTTACAAACATACTAGGCTAGTTTATGTAAATATAGCCTAGATTACGCTTAGCGCGCAAAGAATTAGCTATATTAGCTATAAATGCTATCTAAGGGGAAATTCCTTGCGCATATAGCTTAAGTATAGTCTTAATAATTACCTGCTCCTTTTTATTGCCTAGCCTCTGTAATTTAGCTGTAGAATTAGCTTATAAAAGTTATCTAGTGCTGTAGTTATTTATTATCTTTTATAAAACTCTACACATAGCTATAGCACATTTCTTTAAGAGTTTTATGTCTTATTTAAAAGCTTAGAGTGTAAGCTGTATTTAATGTTCTTTTAGCGTGTCTAAGTAGTGTTATAGGGAATGCATTAGTGTAGGAAGGGTGGTTTAGTGGGGTCTTAGCAAAAGTAAGCGACTTAGGTGTGTGAGCAACTTGCCCGTGAAGTACGTTACATAACTAGTTTCCTCTACCTATTATATAAGATATTATAAACTAGTTAAAAGAAATAAAGCACTTTATAAAGTTTAACATCTAAAATAGGTTTAATAAAATTTGCATAAAAGAAGGCTATAAATAGCTTACAGCCTTTTAAACTCTAAGAGGCTTTTATAAACTTCTAGTTATGCTGTTTAGACTTACTAACGCCTTAGCAATGTTCTAACAAGTTATTAACACAGATCTTAATCTGTACCTAGACATCTTTATACTAGTATACCTGAACAATGTTCTTATCTACACCAAATATAATAAACTAGATTATGTAGCTAAAGTAAAACTAGTACTAGACTAGCTCTAAAAGTATAGACTCTACCTATAGCTCTTAAAATGTAAATTTAATGTAGTAAAAATAAAATACCTTAGCTTTATAATTAATAAGAAAGAAGTAAAAACAGACTTTCCTAAAGTCTAAAAGATAAAAGAATAGCTTGTACTTATAAACACTAAGAAAGTAAAAAGCTTTCGTAGTCTAACTAGATACATAAAACAAATAATAAAAGACTACATAAAGATAGGTTTTCCCCCAACAGACATAATAATAAAAAAGAAGGTCTATGCTAAATTAAGATAAACCTCTATAATAGACACATCTTTATAGAACCTAAAAAAGTAGTAATAAGTAAACTAGTTATTAAAATATACAACTTACACTTAGAAATAAAAATACACACTAACACATTAATAAAAGCTAAGAGGACAGTGTTTTACTAGAAATAAAAAAAATAAATAATATCAGCTAGTAGCTTATTACTTAGCAAAGTTTTCATCTTTAAAATAAAACTATAGTATACCTAATAAAAAAATTAAAAGCTATTATTAATGTATTAAAAGTCTAGGAAACTAAACTACAAAGCACTAGCTAGTGTTTTAATATGCTTACTAACTATGCTAACTTAGTTACCTTCTTAATAACAAAGAAGCTATTACCTATGCACATATAATAGGCTATAGAAATAGCCTAGTTTAACTTTATAATTAAACACATTACTAGAATAAGCAACTAATAGGCTAATGCTTTAAGCTAATAACTAGATTATTTTAATAAAGATAAACAGAACACTAAGAAATTTACACTATTTAAGAAAACTAACAAAGGACTAGTTTATAATAGACTAAACCCTAAAAGATTAATTATAACTCTTACCTTAGTAAAATAAAAATAGAAGAATTTTATTTAAGAATACTATAAAGCTTCTATGTTTAGACACCTAGAGATTATAATACTATAAAAGAAAGTTAAAGCAGCTATTTTTTAAACTATACTAAAACTAAAATAGATGTGCATAGAAATTCTCTAGAAATGTAACGTCGATAATAAAAATAATCTATAATGTTATAAACTTTATAGACACCTTTAGACAATTAAGGCTCTTGTATAACTATAGACTATAATAACAATAGACTTTATTATAGAACTGCCTTTATTAAGGGAACTAGAAACAGAAAGGCTTTAATATAATAGCAGTCACGCTAGACAAAACAACAAAATTCCTGCATATATAACCCTTAGAAAAAACTATAACAGCTAAAAGATTTATATATAAGCTAGAATAATATATAGTATTTATTTATAGATGCCTAGCTATTATTATCTCTAACGAAGATAAGCTGTTTATAAGCAATTTTTAGAAGGCTACTATAAAATAAATAGACATAAAGTATAGGCTGTCTACTGTCTATTACCTATAAATAGACAGATAAACTAAATAAGTAAACGTAAAAGTTAAGAAATACTTATAGAAATATGTATTTTATAACTAGATAAATTAGGCTAAGTAGCTTTCTATAGCACAACTAGCTACTATAAAGAAAACACTGTACAAAGCTAACTTTAGTTACTACTTATAATTTTTACTCTACAGCGTACAACTAACAGATCTCTCTAAGTTAGTCTTACGCATTAGTTAGTTACATAAACTGCACTAAAAGTTAGCTAAAAGGGCATAGACTAGCTAAAAGAAAATAGAATAAATTAGAAATAAGTTCTAAAAGAAACCACCTATAATCCTCTCTAGCAACTACGTATACCTTAAAATAAAGAATCTGCGCACGCTCTAACTATCTAAAAAGCTAGTAGAAAAACGCATTAGCCTATATAAAGTGCTTTAGGCACAAAAAAACAACTATAAGCTTAAACTTCTAAAGAAAATGCGCATACACCTCTAGTTCTATATTTCTAAATTTAAGAGAGCCCTAAAGAATATTCCCCTATCTATAGTAGAATAGTAAGATATTAAAGCAGAATATAAAGTTAAGTAAATAATTAACATAAAAAAATTGCTTACTAGTAAAAATATATAAAAACTTATTAAGAACTTATCAAATGCTCTATAGCTTCTTTAGGAGTATTAGAAAGCGCATCTAGCTAGAACTACCTAGAAGAAAGCTCCCTAGACTAGGAAGGTTTGCTAGCAAAACTATTAGATAGCTGTAATGTAGAAGGTTAACAACCTTGTAATACAGGCTAAGGAAAGGTGTTTGCAGGGGTGACACTAGGATGCGTCGTCACTATAGTCGCACAATAGTCGGATGCGTCGTCACACAATGATCAGATGCGTCGGCACTATAGTCGTATGCATCTCAGCACAGTCTGTTGCCAAGACTCACCCACTTATTTCGCATATATATAGACTACTGCAAAGGACTCCTCTAGCAATACATTCAATACAGTTTCTATGTCTCTAGTGCCTTACATAGCTTTACAAAAGGGAAAACTATAAGCTTCTGCCTTTAACACTTTAATTTTATTTCGTAATAAGAGGTTCTTTTCTAAATACTTTGCTTTTTAATCCTTTAAAAAGATTGCGGTACCTAACAGGTTAGCCGGCCACACAGGTTAGCTGGCTACTTTTGCCAAGCCTCTACCACACTCTACCTATCTACATAATGCCTTAACAACAACACTAGATTAAATCTTCTAAAGAATATTAGATACAGCTTACTTTTTAGGCTTTTAAATAAAACTTAAAACTTTTCTTATAACACACTGCAGCTATCTATAATATCTCTTACACAACACTAAGTAATTAACGCGCTAGACAGCCTTTAGAAGCAAAATACTAGCCTAAATTAAAGAATTTAACTAAGCTTAAAAAAAAAGTAGTTATTAAGTATATACTTAACCTTATTACACACAGATTTCCTTTTAGGCTTATAGCTATAGCTAATATAGCTAATTCCTTGCGCGCAGAGCGTAATCTAGGCTAGGTTAGCTTAAACTAGCCTAGTATGTAGGTTAAGCACTACTCTAAGTTTATAATAAAGTTTAATTATAAGTATAATTATAAAAAAGTACTTTATAAGAATCTAAAGGTTATCTAGGGCTAGTTTTACCTAGTAGCTAACATAAAAGCTAAGTACAGTATCTAAAATAAAGACATGTATAACTTTAATAAGTTAGGCTTTATAATAAGCTAAATATTAACTAGAGTAGTTATTACAGCTTTAGAGAGATAAGAATAGCTAAAAGTAATATAGTAAAGTAATAAAAAGTAGATAATAGTTATCTAAAGTATTAACATAATAAAGTAGGCTATTCTACTTTTTATTATTTTTAAAAGCCGCTATTACTTCTTTGCCTAGTATAAAAAAAAATCTACTTTAGAACTAGGTTATTATAGTCTCTAAAAACAGCTAGATAATAAATAAGCTTAGGCTGCAGTAGTTAAAGCACTTTAATAAGCATATAAAAAAAAGGTATAAGCACTTGTTAGCTTTTTATTATTAATAGCTATAAAAGCTATAACTTACTTAATTTCTAGTAGTACTATAAAAAAAATAAAATTATTACTATTTATATGCCTTTACACTTATTGCACCTTTTATAGCCTTTTAATGTAGGTTGTTTTGCCTTTTTAAAGAAAGTATATAAGCGCTAAGCTAAAGATCTTATATATAACTAGATTACTTATATTATAAAACTTAAGTTTCTACTATGCTTTACACACGCCTATAATGCAGTAATTACTTTTAGTAATATCTAAAAAGGGTTTTAAAGCGCTAGTTTAGTCCTATTTAACCTAGAATAGGTTAAAATAGCTCTTAACATTTAGTTATTAGCAGAGCTTGCTCTGCTTATTATATTCGGGTTTGCAGAACGAAAAGTTGAGCAGAATCTCCTCTTTTGGACGCGCTAGTTAGTCAGAATTTCTTCAGATAAACCCTGGTAACGCTGTTTCTCTGTCACCTTATGTGTTTCTTAAATTCTTTTTTAAAAAAAATGTATAGCTAATGTAAGTGCACCTTTATGCTAATTTGCATGCAGTTTGCTCTAGCATGCGTTGTGTAAAACATGTTTAAATTATGGTTAGTTGCGTCTGTTCCACCTCTCTAGCCACATCGGTGTGTCGGGGATTGGCATCAGCCACATTGGTGTGTCGAGGATTGGCATCAGCCGCATCGGTGTGTCGAGGATTGGCATCAGCCGCATCGGTGTGTCGGGGATTGGCACCAGCCGCATCAGTGTGCTCGCACACCTGAGTTGCTCACTTTTGCCAAGACCACACCACAACAAACTTTATTATGGCCCATAACAACCCACTCTAGTACTATAGAGTACAGTACAGCCTGGAATATTATTTAGATACTACTTCTACTTCTTTCTTACACGTTTGCGCGTTATGCCTAGTCTAATTGCACTGTCCGCAGCGCCTTTAGGATTGCTTATCTACTTTAGCTTTGTCAGATTGAAGCACTGTTTCTAGGCTTCCTGAGATGAATGATGGGTTTTTGGATATGATGTATAGGATGATAATTAATTATATTGATTGATTAGTGTTTCTTTTTCTTTTTGTCAGCTCTGCTCGTGTTGCTCGGCTTTGTTTTTCCGGTCCGAGTCCCTCGCGCACTTGCCCTATGCGCGACCAGCTTGCAACATGCTGCAAAATGCTGCAATTTGTTGCAAAATGCTGCAACATGCTGCAATTTGCAGCAACATACTGTTACTGTTCGAGCTTATTGCTTGTACTATGTAGCAGCTTTCGTCCAGCGTTCCTCCTGTCTTGACAGTAGGTGCGCATATCTGACAAGCTTACACCTGCTTCTTTGCCTTTTTCCTATCACTACGCGCCCTAAACTTATTTTAAGCTGTTAAGCGCAGGCCTTTCTAAATGTAGCTGCCTTATTAGCTGCTTAAAGCTTAGTAATTTCTTATTACGCTAACACTAGCTTATGTGCAATTATTGCTACCCTTTGTAAGGCTTTTTTTCTAGAGGCATTACCCCCCTAGAACCCTCTCTATACGTAGAGCTACTTGCAACACAACTAATATCTACTAGGGATTGTTGCCTGCTGCTGTAATCTACTGTAGTTTGCTGCAATTTGCTATAGTTTGCTGCAATTTGCTGTAGTTTGCTGCAATTTGCTGTAGTTTGCTTTAGGTCGCTATAGTTTGCCGCAATTTGCTGTAGTTTGCTACAATTTGCCATAGTTTGCCGCAATTTGCTATAGTTAGCTATAATTTGCTGTAATTTACTTTATGCATTTCCTAACACTGCTAGGTAATCTCTTACTAACACTTTTAAGCATTAGCCTATTATATTTAAACAGCAGTTAAAGAAGCTAAACTAGCAGTTATGCATGTAAAACAGCTTATTAAGGTATTACATGTACTACATTAATATTTGCCTTAATAGAGAGGTAGAGGCAGAGGTAGAAGCAGCGCTAGAGCTCCCTAGCACTCTAAGAAATTCCTGTAGAGGCAACAAACTATACAAGCTATTGCTCTACAACTAAAGCTTTAATGCTAAAATAATTAAATTAAAGATATTAGGTAGCAGTATTAAGCGTAGTGTAGTAGTATTAGGCAGTAAAAGGAACAGGTGCAACGCTAGAGAACGCAAGGTGCAAAGAAAAGAAAGACTATTATTGTAATAAAGTAGGCACTCTACCTGCTAAGCTAATACTATACAACTTTTCCTACTGTACTAAAAGGTACGCACAAGAATACTTAAGCTAAGTATTCTTACATAGTATAATATATATATAGGTAATGCTAGGGTAAGCACTAGCACTAGCAGTTATCTCTAGCCTAGCCTAAACCTGTAAGGACGGGGCTCCGCACCACTCCGCCAATACAACCAAAAGGTACGAATAATCAACCAACGTTGATTTTCGGGTGCAGAATAGTATATATACCCGTCGCACGTAAGCACCATCTCAGCCTTACACGTAAGCACCATCTCGGCCTTACACGTAAGCACCATCTCGGCCTTACACGTAAGCGCCATCCTGGCCTTACAAAACCTCTATAAGCAAGAGAAGGCTACGTAGTTAACTATGCTAACCTAGTTATAATTATAAGAGTAGAAACGCGTTAAAAGCTAAAGCTAAAACATGTTCTCTTAATTACAGCTAATAATTAACTAATTTCTAGATAACTAATCTTAAATTTATATAAACCTTTAGTTTTTAAAAAATAAATTTTACTAACTTAATTAAAGCTAAAAATTAGCTAGCTATTATAATAAGTAATTTAGTTATGTATAAGGTTTTTAGCTTAGCGCCTATATACTTTTTTAAAAATGTAAAATAACCTATATTATATAGCTATAACAAGTGTAATAAGTAAAAAAAATATAAAAAGTAATAATTTTACTATCTTTATAGTATTACTAAAAATAAAGTAAGTTATTAGTAACACTTACTATACTTAATATATTTAAGTTTATAAAATGTAAAGTTAAGTAAAATCTTTTTTTTAAAACACACTAGTTAGTTATAATTTTTTTTAAATAAACTTTAGTAACACTATTTATTATTACTTTATATATTTCTTATAACGTACTTTATAGGTGAGTTGCTTACACACCTAAGTTGCTTACTTTTGCTAAGACTCTACTACACTACTCTTTTTACACTAATGCATTCCTAATAACACTACTTAAACATGTTAAAGGAACATTAGATGCAGCTTACACTTTAGGCTTTTAAATAAGACATAACACTTTCTAACTAACGCGCTGCAGCTATCTACAGGGTCTCTTAAAAAATAATAAGTAACTAACACGCTAGACAACCTTTCTAAGCTAATTATATAGCTAACTTATAAAAGCTAGATAATAACAAGAAGCAGGTAATTATTTAGCATATACTTAAGCTAGATGCGCAAGGATTTCCCCCCTAGCTAGTAGCTGTAGCTAATATAGCTAATTCTTTACACACTAAGCATAATATAAGCTATGTTAGTATAAACTAGCTTAATATGTTTATTAAGTGTTACCTAAAGCTTAAAGTAAAGTTTAAGTGTAAGTATAACTATAAAAAAGCTTTTTATAAGAATTCTATAGTAATTTAAGGCTAGTTTAACCTTATAAAGAATATTAAAGCTAAGTATAGCATCTAGAATAATAACATGTACAACTTTAATAAGATAGAGTTTATAATAGGCTAGATATCTACTAGAGTAGTTGTTACAGGTTTAGAGAGATAAGGACAGCTAAAAGCAGTCTAGCTAGGTAACTAGAAGTAGACAACAGCTATCTAAGGCATTAATGCTAAAAAGTAGGCTATTTTGCTTTTTATTATCTTCTAGGGTAGCAACTACCTTTTAAACTAGTATAAAAAGAAAAATCTACTTTAAAATTAGGTTATTATAATCTCTAAGTGTAGCTAGACTACTAATTAGCTTAGTCTAAACTAGTTAAAGCGCTTTAACGCGCATATAAAGAAGTGTACTATTAGCAGCTACTGTCTGCTAGTTATTAATAGCTATAAAAGCTATAACTTGCTTTATTTTTAGTAATACTATAAAAATAATAAGATTATTACTATCTACATGCCTTTTTACTTATTACACCTTTTATAGCTACTTAATGTGGGTTGTTTTGCTCCTTTAAAAAAGGTGTATAGGCGCTAAGCTAAAAACCTTATGCGCAACTAGATTACTTATATTATAAAGATAAAGTTTCTACTATGCTTTAAAGCAGCCTATAATGCTATAATTACTTTTAGTAATATCTAAGGAGGGTTCTAAGGCGCTAGATTAGTTCCTTTTAACCTATAACAGGTTATAATAGGCCTTAATATAAAGTTGCGCACTCTATCACTACTACTACCTGTATACAACAAGCCCTAGCAGTTGTAAACCCTAAGCAATACTCTAGAACTTAGGTTATAATTAATGCTTATAAAGACAAGGATTTAGAAGCATATAAATAGTTTACTAACTTTTATAGTTAAGGCGTTTAAGAAGGTCTTAAAAGGGGCAGCAATAATTGCGCATAAGCTAGTGTTAGTGTAACAGGAAATTACTAAGCTTTAAGCAGCTAATAAGGCCACTACATAACATAAATTACATAAAAGAAAGTAGATTAAGGCAGAAAGGACCTTAACAATTTAAAAAGGCCTACGCTTAACAGCTCTAAAGAAGTTTAGGGCGCGCAGTAACAGAAAGAAGGCGAAGAAGCAGGTGCAAGCTAAAGTAGGTAAGCCATCCTAAAGGCGCTGCGGACAGTGCAATTAGACTAGGTATAACGCGCGAACGTGTAAGCAAGAAGCAGAAGTAGTATCTAAATAATATTCTAGGCTATACTGTACTATATAGTGCTAGAGCGGGTTGTTATGGGCCATAATAGAGTTTGTTGGGGTGGGGTCTTGGCAAAAGTGAGCGACTCGGGTGTGTGAGCGACTCGCCCATGAAGTACGTTATTCTTTTTTAAAATAATGTATACTTAATATACATACATTTTTATATTAATTTACATGTAGTTTACTCTAGTATATGTTATATAAAATATATTTAAATTATAGTTAGTTATGTTTATTCTACTTTTTAAGCTATATTAGTGTGTTAGGAAATAGCATTAGCTATATTAGTGTGTTAAGGATTAGCATTAGCTATATTAGTGTGTTAGAGATTAGCATTAGCTATATTAGTGTGTTAGAGATTAGTATTAGCTATGCTTAGTTACAGGCTGTAATTAGTTACATGCTATAGTTAAATATTGTTATTATGTGTCTATTACCTGTCTAATACTAATTTGCTAAGCATTATGCTACAACTATTCTTTAACCTAAATATCCTACCTTATTGTACTAACTATTGCTCTAAGCAAGCTTTGCTTTTACAGATCATTTATGAACTGTCGTAGTATTTTATACTCTATTACTACTACTGCTTATTAATAATAAGCTCTAGCAGTTGTAAACTCTAAGTAATACTTTTAAATTTAAGTTATAATTAATGCTTATAAAAGTAAAAATTTAAAGGCATATAAATAGCTTACTAATGTCTATAGTAAAGGCCTTTAAGAAGGGTTTAAAGGGGGCATTAATTATTACGCATAAGCTAGTGTTAGTGTAAAAAAAAATTATAAAGCTTTAAGCAGTAAATAAGGCTGCTACGCAATATAGATTACATAAAAAGAAGTAAATTTAAGTAAAAAAGACTTTAATAGTTAAGAATAAGGCTTATTTAACTACTCTAAAGGAGTTTAGAGCGCGTAGTAATAGGAAGAAGCTAAAGACGCAGGTGCGCGCTAAAAGAGGTAAGCGAAGTTAAAGGTAATGCAGGCAGTGTAATTAGACTAGGCATAACTTGCGTACATGTAAGAAAGTAGTAGAAGTAGACTCTAAATAATATCTTGTGTTATATTACTTTATATAGGGCTAAAGTAGGCTGTTTTGCGCTAGAATAGGGTGGTTTTAGTGGGGGCTTGGCAAAAGTGGCCGGCCAACCCGTGTGGCCGGGCAACCTGTTAGGTACGTTAGTTGTTTCTATAATTAAGACTTTTAAGCCTACATTACCTAAAGCTGTTCTAGGGCCTCTGTTACCTAATTAAGAGCCTCTTTCACCTCTTTTTTTCTATGCTTAAGAAGCGCCTTTTGTTAAGTGTGTGTATTTTTATCTTATAAAGCAACTGCTTCTGCTCCTTCTCTAAACGCTTCTACGCTGCGTTAGAAACAAAGACATTATAGTAACTTCTTTTTTAAACACACTCTACATACTTAGTTAATAATAAGGTTAACAAGCAGAAAGAACTTAAAAAACAACAAGGTTTACACAAGCGCATCTTTATATAGTAAAAAGAGCTAAGCTAAGGCAGGCAGCAGCACAGCAACAACAAGCACAAGCAGACTAATAAGGCATTATTAGGAATAAAGAAAGTGGACATTAAGGAAGCATTTATAAAGGGGCACTTACTAGGTCTTAAGAAACTCTAACACTTGTAATAGTGTAGGCAAAACAGCAAGGACGCTAATAGGGAGGAGAGCCTGCATGTTACAACCTACAATTAGGCTGTAAGCTGCCACCTAAGAAAGAATCACGTGACCTAACAAACAAAGAATAGGCAACTATAACGCGCTAAGTAACAGGCAAGTGCAACGTCTAATAAGCAGTTAGTAAGTAAGCGTAGGTAAGCGCAAGTGCGCGCAGATGATTGCAGGTAGCCACCTGCAATCACCTACAAACACCTGCGCTTACTTGCAACTACCCTTCTAAGCCTTACGTATATAATTAGGGCAGCAAGCTATAGAAAGAGGGTGTAATTAACAGTTTAGTTTATTTACTATATAGACTAAGTAGCATTGCCACTTTATAACAAGCGTAATACTATCTATATATCTTACACTATATATACCTCCTCTCCTGTCTTTAGACTGTTTAACCTAGCATCTTATACTGCTGTTATAAGGGCAAACCACAGTCGGCCGCTACCTCCCTCACCTAGAAGCTAAGCTCGCACGGACTGTACACCTGCTGCTAGCCTTACCTCTTATCTACGAAATCCCATCCCATTATAGGCCTAGTGTACTACCGGAATAACCTAGCAGTAAGGATTGTAACAAAAGCCAACACTTAAAAATATTAAAAAGCTTTTAATAAAAAAGGTTTAGCAACTAATTAACTATAAACTAAAGCTTTTAAAATATGTAAAAAATACATCTAGTATTCTATATATAACTATTAAAACTAGTATTAATAGATAAAATACTACAACAGTTTATAAATAATCTGTAAAAGCAAAGCTTGCTTAGAGTAATTGTCGCAACTGCTAATTAGAGAGTAATAAAAAGTAAGTCTATTAACTATAAGAGGCTTATAGAGAGCTTAGACGCTAAGTGTCTTAGGCTACTTGTCTAAAACACAGGCGCAACACTAGGCCCATGTAGGCGACGCTAGGTCCCTGTGCTCTTCTTACGCAACAGTAATAGTTAGCGCATTAAAGTAAGTTATTTAGGTTAAAGAATAGTTACAGCATAATGCCTAGCAAAGTAGTATTAGATAGATAATAGATGTATAATAACAACATTTAACTATAGCATGTAACTAATTACTAACACACTAATATAGCTAATGCTAACCTCTAAAACACTAATATAGCTAAAAAAAAAAAAGTAAATAATAGCTAGCTAATTCTTAGCTTTAATTAAGTTAGTAAAAGTTCTTTTTTAAAAACTTAAAGTTTATGTAAATTTAAAACTAGTTATTTAGAAATTAGTTAATTATTAGCTGTAATTAAAAGAACACGTTCTAGCTCTAGCTTTTAACGCGTTCCTTCCCTTATAATAGTCTTTCTTTATCACAGTTATGTTACAGCTATCTAACTCCTGAGTACCCTAAGGGCTTAGCACAGGGTATATAGGCTCCTTGGCCTCTGTACCTCTGCCTCTAACCCTAAGGTTTACTCTCTCTTATTACCCCCCTATCCTGCATTCCCTCTCTGTAACCTGTGTTTCCTGCTTAATACCTCTTACATCCTCTTCTTTGCACCTTGCAGTCTCTAGCGTTGTGTAATAAGGTAAACGCCCTGCCTGCTAAGCTAATACTATACAACTTTCCCCACTGTACTAAAAGATACGCATAAGAATACTTAAGCTAAGTATTCTTGCATAGTATAATATATATATAGATAATGCTTAGGCTAGCACTAGCACTAGTGGTTGTCTCTAGTCTAGCCTAAACCTCTATAAGCGAGAGAAGGCCACGTGGTTAACTGTGCCTACCTTGTTACACGTTGCGCCTGTTCCTTTCACAGCCTAATACTGCCACGCTATGCTTAATACTGCTACCTAATATCTTAAATTTAATTATTTAAGCATTAAAGCCCTAGTTATAGAGCTGCAGCTTGTGTAGTTTGTTGCCTCTGTGTAACAAGGTCAGCATAGTCAACCACGTGGCCTTCTCTCGCTCATAGAGGTTTAGGCTAGGCTAGAGACAACCGCTAGTGCTAGTGCTTACCTTATCATTACCTATATATATATTATACTATGCGAGAATACTTAGCTTAAGTATTCTTGTGCGTACCTTTTAGTATAGTAGGGAAAGTTGTATAGTATCAGCTTGGCAGGCGGAGCGCCTACCTTATTACACTCTGCAGGAATTTCTTAGAGTGCTGGGGAGCTCTACTGCTGCCTCTGCCTCTGCCTCTGCCTCTCTATCGCCGCAAAGATTAATGTAGTA
>NW_022985181.1:21312-66897 GCF_010093535.1 Lindgomyces ingoldianus | reverse complement strand
AAAAAAAGCCTTACAAAGAGCAGCAATAATTGTACATAAGCTAGTGTTAGCGTAATAGGAAATTACTAAGCTTTAAGCAGCTAATAAGGCAGCTACATTTAGAAAGGCCTGCGCTTAACAGCTCTAAAGGAGGTTAGGGCGCGCAGTGACAGGAAGAAGGCAAAGAAGCAAGTGTAAGCTAAAGTAGGTAAGCAATCCTAAAGGCGCTGCAGACAGTGCAATTAGACTAGGCATAACGCGCAAACGTGTAAGCAAGAAGTAGAAGTAGTATCTAAATAATATTCTAGGCTATACTCTACTCTATATTGCTAGAGCGGGTTGTTATAGGCTATAATAAAGTTTGTTGTGGTATGGTCTTAGCAAAAGTAAGCAACTCAGGTGTGTAAGCAACTGCCAATCCCCGACACACCCATGCGGCTGATGCCAATCCCCGCCACACCAATGTGGCTGATGCCAATCCCCGACACACTAATGTGGCTAGAGAGGTGGAACAGACGCAACTAACTATAATTTAAACATGTTTTACACAACGCATACTAGAGCAATCTGTGTGCAAATTAATAGAAAGGTGCACTTATATTAGGTATACATTTTTTTTTAAAAAAGAATGCAATAAATACATAAGGTGACAGAGAAATAGCGTTACTAGGGTTTCTCTAAAGAAATTCTAACTAACTAGCGCGTCTAAAAGAGGAGATTCTGCTTAACTTTTTGTTCTGCAAACCTGAATATAATAAGCAGAGCAAGCTCTGCTAACAAGCTCTGCTAATAAAGCTTACAACAGATTCTTTAATTAAAACACAAGTATAAAGTTAAAAGTATTTACAAAATACAATAGCTTAGATGCTAAAACAAGTAATTAGTTAAATAAAAAGAATAGCTTACTAACTACAACATATAGAAACTAGTTAAAAACTTTAAAAACTACTAATAGTTAGTATAGTAGTAATACTAAAAGTATTTATACATAGAAACTTAGAAAAGCTACTAGACTAAAATTTTAAAGACAAGAAATAAAAATAAAAACAAATTACTTAACACTTAAAAGCTAAAGCTAATAGTTAAAAAGCTACTATAGATTTTATTAAAAGTACTAACTTCTTCTACTTAAAAGCTTTAAAAGTTGCTATATTATAGTATAATAAACTTTCTTACATCTATTTAGTAATAGAAAGTTGTTATTAAAGAAAATATTCTTAGGCCTGCTACTTTTTAGCAGTATAAAAAAGTTTATTAGAATATTCTTACACTAGCTTAGCTTAGAAAAGAAGGTTGTTTAATAAAAAAGCAGCGTACTCTACATAGAATTATAACCTCTAACAGTTATAAACAACTGCTAACTAACAAGCATTAGTGTCTGTACGCAGCAGCAGCTTCGCGGCCTGGATACAAGCGATCGCGCACGAGCAGGATCACGTATCTATGTCACATGATGCTTGTGCGCGAACCTCTGTGCACAAACATCTAGATATCCCCCTTTTCCTTTATATAAAGGAAAGATAAAAGTAATAGAACTAGAAACATATTGCTCTTACTTTACCTACCTTATACACTATGCACACTGTACACTACTCTTACTTTTGCTACTTAAGTGCTTATACTATAAGCAGCTAGCTATTAGAGCCTATTTAACACTAATTAGTAGTTAATTTAATTAACTATAAATTAGTAAAAGTAATAATAAAGTACTTACACTTTATAAAGTACTTTATTTTATTACTTATCTTTTAGAAAGAGTAACAATAGAGCACCTACACCTTATAAAGTACTTTGTTTAGTTACTTATCTCTTAGAATAGCAGATTAATCCTTTACATTATACAGTAAGCTCTGCTACTGTATAAAGTAAAAAGAAGATAGTATAAGACACACACTAAAGCTATTAAAGCTATATAACTTAGTAGCTAGACAATAGCAGATTAATCCTTTACATTATACAGCAAGCTTTGCTACTGTACAAAGTAAGAAGAAGATAGTGTAAGGCGCACACTAAAGCTATTAAAGCTGCACAACCTAGCAGCTAGACAACAGCAGTACCTACGCAATCTACTAAAAAAGTAATTAACTATACTATTATAATAAAATCTTACTAGCAACTAATAACTTTATGTAATAATAAGAAAAATAAAAAATAAATTTTATTATATAAATAACTTATAAAAAACATAAAGATATTAAAGGCAACACTATAAAATAAGACTAGCCTAGAGTACTAAAATAATAAGATTAACATGTTAAAGGCTTTAATAAGCTTATAAACTTAATTATACATAAGTTATATAATTACTAATTTATACATAACAACTTAGAAAAGCGCTAATTTTCTAAGTTTATATATAAAAATTTTTAAAAAATAGACACTATAAGACTTTTTAGCACTTAGCTGCGCGTTTAAAAAGAAGCTTATATAAGTGCTAAAAAATAAAAAAATTACACTATAGCTAGGCACTAAAGGTACTTAAGCCTAGAAGCTGTATAATATAGCATAAGAAAAGTAATTCTACTAAAAAAGCTTTATATACAACTTTTATTACTATATAAAGCTTTATATAAAAGTAGACTAAATATAATGCTGCTAATAACACTAAATGTACTAGTATTACTTACTTCTACACCTTAGCTAGCACTACACTAATTACTGTACAAACAATACATGCTACTCTACCTAACGCCTACTCTACACCCTTAATTATACACACTACTGCCTGCAGTAGTGTATACACTACTAATACTACCTGCACAATCTATACTACATTATAACCTATATAAACTTTTACCCTAGAGAGAAACTGCTAAAAAAAAACTTTTAGTAAATAAAATTATATAATTTTAAAAAGCATAAAAAAAAATAATAACTATATAAGTTAACTATATAGCATTTTTATAAATAAAATAAAAATCTTTATTAATCTATGTTAACAGCTAGATATTTAGAAAACTTAGTACATAGACGTCTTTCTAGATATCCTAAAAAGTTAGGTAAATATGTACTATATGTATAACATTAGCTCTAGATATAACTAGAAGCATTTATATAACACCTTAAGTAGTTACTTTAACACTAATGTAAACTATAGCTAGTACTAGATAGACTAGATAATAATAACTTTTACATAATACTAATATAAAAACTTTAATAAAAGTTTATATAAAGTCTTTAAAGTAATAATTAATAAGCTTATACTTATATAAAAGGCACTAGAAATAAAATTCTAAGAGAATGTTTTACTACATACTACTGTTATATAAGCCTGTTAAGAATAACTAGAACTAGAACATGCTATGTTTACTATTAAGCCTTTATGTAAAGCCTTATTTAGTAACTTATAAGCATTACTTTAAGTTACTATAGACTAAAAGGTAAACTAATACCTCTAGAAACTGCCTAATGTATACTATATAAACTACTAATATAACTCTGCATAATAAGAGTCTATATAATAAGAGAGAAGCTTCCCTCTGCGTAGAAAAGGATAACATAGAAGATCTCTATTTAGGTTTAGGCTATAATTTAGAGACAACTGCACGTAGATAAAAAAGTGCTTTATTTACTATAAAAAAATGTTAGTTATTAAACTACTCTTATAATAACTATACATAAGTAAAGAACTAGTATGTTACTTTATATTAAAATTTTTATAATAAGACTTTATTATATAAAGCTATTACTTTATATATCTAAAACTTTAAAAGTTACCTTAAAGAAAAAAATAATTTACAGAATATAAAGAAAATAAAATAAAAGAGTAAAAATACTAAAAAAACTATTAACTATCTTACCTTTACTACTTATTTACACTGTGTAACAGAAGAAGACATCTATAGCATTAAACCTAAGAAGTATGGTAAGCAGTTTATCCTTAATAACTAATACTATATAGTATACTAAGGTAAACTATAGAACATAGGCGCAGTAAAGATCTCTACTATTAGTAAGTTCTAACTTAAGGTGTATATATAAAAAAACTTATATATAGAAATTAATTAGACACCTAGCTAAATAGATATTAGCTTTTAAAGCTAGACACTAAAAAAATTAATTAGTACTATATAAATTTAGAACTTAATTAGTCTAGTTATATACTACATTTTAAAGACTTTAACACTATTTCTACTATTACTAGCAAATGCTAACTAACTTAGAGCATACTTTAATAACATTTTAAATGTTATTATATATAAAAACAAAACTACTATACTTATTATATAAAAATAAAGACACTTTTTTTAATATTAGTAATAAAGAATTTATGTTCTTTTTTACTAAATTAAAACTTTGCTGCTTTTACTACTAATTTAGACACCTTCATATAAAAAGACTCTAGAAGATGCTAACTAGCGCTAGCTATAACATTAATGCTGTAGTGTTAGAAGAGATTAAGAAGTTTTGCTACATTTACTAATTATATAACTAGGCTTTATAAAAATTTAAGTTTATAATTAAAGATAACACTTACTTTAACTATAAAGTTATTATTAATGTTGTATAAATTAATAATAAAAATGTTTTATATGTTATTAATGTAAACACATTATTTTAAGCTGCTATATTTCTAAAATCTATGTCTATATAAGATACCTAAGATGCACTATGTAAATGCTAGATTAACACTTATTAAGAACCTCTAGACTATATTATGTATAACCTTAGTATAAACTTTGCTTTAGAGGATTTTTAAGCTTATATAAAGATTATAAGAGCTATATATAGGCAGATGCCTATAAAAGTATATTAGGCAGTTAGAAAGGTTAAGCGTGTGCATACACCTTTCTAATAAGTGTTTAACATCCTAAAGACTAAGCTAAGTAACTATATAGATAATAAGGCTATTCTGCAGATAGTAGTTAAGGCTTTAAATAACATAGCTAGCCTGCACAGTCTAGTACCTACGCTGCTAGTCTTTAAAGTATACTTAAGAATTAACCTAAACTTTCTACTATTACTAAACATTATTATATAAGTAAGCACTATATAAAAGGTAATAAAAATACTTTAAAAAAACTATATAAAAGTAAACATTAATTATATAATTAACACTTATAATAGCTTTATAATAGATAAAGTTTTTAACTTCCTTTTTAGCTTAAAGATTATAGCATAAAAGAAGAAGAAAGGCTAGACTAGCCTATATAAGATTAAGAGCATTAAAAAAAGAGACATTATTATTAAAAAAAATTAGCCTACTAAAGCTCTAATATACACAGGTTAAACTATACTATAAAGAAAAGAAAAAAGATAACTTACTTATAATAAATAACTTAAATAAACTAATCCTTATATAAAAAGATTTTCTAAAAAAAAGAAAAAAAAATTAGCCTTATAAAAATGTTATAAAAGTAGAACTAAAGCCTACTATAGACTAAGCCTTTTAGAATAGCAATGCTGCACTAGTGCAAAAAGAAGATATAAATACTAGAAGAAGTAAAAGGTAAAGAAAACCTATATAAAGTCTAAACTAGGTATTTTTAACCTAGAAGAAGAAAAATAATTAGGCCTTATTTATTAAGCTTTATATAGATAGTGTAATTACTATACTTAAAAAATTATTTAAAAAATTAGACTGTATAAAAATAAACACTTTAATTACTAACAGCACTTTTAAAGTTATAGTGTATAACTTAATAAAGCATAAAAGTTAGATTTTTAACCTTAACTTTATATAAAAAGTAAAAGGTAAAATAACTTAACTATATAAAAAATCCTGCCTAGTGTTTACTAGCTACTTAGATAAAAAAAAAAAATTCTTACTTAGTTACTAACTATCTAGAGAATAAGCTAGAGACTACTCTTAGCTATAAAAGTAAGCTTAAGAGCTATGTATAAAATGCATTTTAAACTATATAATATTATATAAGTATACATTTAATTAATAAATAAGCTTATACACATGCTATACATAAAGCTACTAAAGAAGATGCGCTAAAGCTTTCTACTAAATATAATACTCTAGGTTATACAACTCTTATATAAAGCTACTAAATTAAGACTATATTAGTTTAAGACATACTATAACTACTATAAAAAAAAGCTATATATGTACATCTTTTTATATAACTTCTACTTTTTAATTACTAATAAAAAAAAGCACACTTTTAGTATTACTAGCTTATAAATAGATAATACTTTAAGCATTATAATAAAAGATTTTATGTAAAAAAAAAAAAAAAAAACTTATAGAAAGTAAAGTTTTACATAAAAAGTAAGACTATTTTAGTAAAAAAGTAGCTTATTAAGTTTAATAGTAAAAAAATTAAACTTACGCGTAACATAGTAGTTTTTACTTAAAAAAAATAAGTAAGCTACCTTTATATAATTAACCTAAAAGATAAAGATGCTATATAATAATATGTTACGTAATATATAACAAAGGTATACATTACATTTATGTATTAACTAGAGGCAGCATTTAACTTATCTATTACTACATAAACTATAAACTTTTTATATAATAATATTAACACACTTAACACATAAATCTAATAGTAGATAGACAATAGTAAGTGTAGTCTTACTTTTTTACTATTATAGCTTAATAGTGTAAAGCTGTTTATTTTTATAAATAAATTATTTATTAATAATAAAAACTTTAGCTTATAGCTAAAATTCTTAATTATATTAAGTAATAATAACTATATAAAGTAAAGTAACTACTTTAAAATACTAGGTAACATTATACACTAGAATTTTACTAAGTGTAAAAGAGTAACTAGAAGTGTTTTTACTAGCAAACTATATAAAATAGTTAGAAAGTTTAATAATATAATTACTTTTAGTATAACTTTATAGTAAATTATATAAACACTTAAACTACTACTAATTCTAGTAGTAATCTATATAAATTTAAAGTTTTTATATAATTACCTTATTAAGCTAGGCACTACTAGTAAAAAGTAACTTATAATTAACATTATGTTACTTTATAAATTATATAAAAAAAAATTACTAAGATAAAGTAGATTAATAGTAAAAATAACTTAGTAAATGTATATATAAAAAAAACACTAAATTAGGCTCTTTAATTATTAGTTCTAACTAACTACCTCTTTGTCTAGATAGAAGCATCTGTGGACTAGCTAGATCTTGTGCGCAAAGATGCTCTAGACTAACTAGACTAACAACACCTTTATATAAGGCCTATTTTTTTAGTTTTTTTTTTATATTATATATACTTATTTTTTTTATTATAAGGATCTATTACTGCTAGCACTATATAAAAAGAGAAAAGAGCTAGGGGATTGTACAGCAGGGCTTAGAAAGCAAAGGATAAAGAAGAGAAAAGCTATTTACATAGCGCAACTAGCCTATCCTAACGCATAGCATTACTAGAGGCAAGTTCTAATAAATAGGGTAAAGGAAAGGCAGAATGTAATTAGATAGACCTATATAAACAGAAAAAAGGTAACGTGTACAGAAGGTAACTTTTTAAATAAAAAGAAAAGTTGCTAGTGTCTATACATAGCAGTAGTGTTATAGCCTAGATATAAGTAATTACGCATAAGCAAAATTATGTATCTATGTTATATAATACTTAGGTGTAAACTTTTATGTATAAATATCTAAATATCCTCTTTTTCCTTTATATAGAGGAAAGATAAGAGTAATAGAACTAGAAACATGTTGCCCTTACTTTACCTACCTTGTACGCTGTGCACACTGTACACTACTCTTACTCTTGCTACTTAAGTGCTCATACTATAAGCAGCTAGCTGTCGGAGCCCATTTAACAATTAGAAAAAAATAGGTTGTAGTAAACGCTTTTAGAAATACATTTAAAATAAGACTTAAAAGTTTAAGTTAAGATATATAAGTTTTCTACCTTTTTATAAGTAAAGTATAGCTTTAATATTATATAGCCTAACTAACAAACGTAATTAGCTTAGTAAAAACAACAAGCGTAGTAAGCTACTAGCATAATAAAGGTTAATAAAACTTATAAAAGTTGAGTAATAAAAGAGAAAAGCTAGAGAATGTATAACTAGAAGTAACACTTACTTTATAAGCTACTAACAGTGTGTAGCATAGCTAGAAGTAGGTTAATAGAATAATATCTGTAAAAAAGAATGCATATGTTATAAATAAAAAAGTATTAGACTGTAATAAATAAGTAAACATTACTAAAAGCATGTAAGGTTTAACAAACTAGCATAAAAAGAACATAAAAGTATATAAAGCAGCGTATTGTACACTACAGGCAGGTTGCTTACACACTTAAGTTACTTGCTTTTACTAAGACTCTACTAAACTACTTTTTTTCCACTAATGCATTTCTAACAACACTACTTAAATATGCTAAAAGAATATTAGATATAGCTTATACTTTAAGCTTTTAAATAAAACATAATACTTTTAATGCAACATGCTATTACTATGTATAAAGTCTTTTATAAAATAATATATAACTAACATACTAAATAACTTTTATAAGCAAATTGTATAGCTAACTTATAAAAGCTAGATAATATGAAAAGAAAGTAATTATTAAGCATATACTTAATCTATGTGCGTAAGAATTTTATTTTTAGCTAGTAGCTATAGCTAATATAGCTAATTCTTCAACTCACTTGTAGTGTACGTTATGTTATAGGTTACATAGCTAATAGTTATAGCTAAAAATATAGATATAAACCTAGTAATGCTAACAAAAAGTAGCTAAAGGCGTAGTAGCAACTAAGCTAAGAAATAAAAGAATATATAATAAGTATAGATCTTCTAGCTAGATTATCTATTTATAGTTATGTTTAAATATTAACTAAACACTTAGATTATTCTCTACTATACAATTATTTAAATAACACCTAGTGTTTACTTATATAAACATGTGTATTAGTACAAAAGCTAGCGCTTCATTACTATCTCTTTTTAACTTATTACTAGTTTTATAATAATAATACACCTCTTCTATTTAGTTAAGGAAAAGACATAGCATCTCTTATCTTCTAAGAACTTAGTAGAGATAAGTAGAAGAAAGTATAATAGTATAATATAAAAATACTTTTATAGCTAAAAATAGCTTATACTTAACATTACTAAGTTAAAAGCGTGTAGTAATAAAAAATTAAAAAAGTGTATACTTATAAAAAGTATAACTATATAAAATGCTATACATAGTACTATAGAGTAAAATATAACTTACATATGTATAAAATAGAAGCAAATGTTGTACTAAAATAGTATATAATATAATATTATACTTTATGAAACTAGATAGTAGTAATATAAGCTAGAATAGAGTGTAGTTTTAGTAGAGTCTTAGTAGAGTAGCTAACTTGCTTGTGTAGCTAACTTGCCTATTAGGTATATTATAGTAGTAATTATACTAAACTAGCCTTACTATGTTAACGGCGCTATAGAAACTGTAGAAAGACTAGGCATAACACATGTATATATAAAAATAATAAAGAAGAAGCATTAAAATTAATTAGAAGATTATTATATATTCTATTTTACATATAACGTTAGTTATGCTAAGAGATTTTATCTAGCTTAGTAGTAGTCTATGTTGTAGTAATTTATGTTAAGACTTTAAGTAATTAGTTTTTTAAGTGCTTATTCTTAACTTACATTACAGGCAAGTTGCTTACACACCTAAGTTGCTTACTTTTACTAAGACTCTACTAAACTACTGTTTCTACACTAATGCATTTCTAACACTACTACTTAAACACGCTAAAAAAAAATTAGATATAGCTTATACTTTAGGCTTTTAAATAAGACACAACACTGTTAAAGTAACATACTATAGCTATATATAAAGTCTTTTAAAAGATAATAAATAACTAACATACTAAATAACCTTTATAAGCTAATTCTATAGCTAACTTATAAAGGCTAAGTAATAATAAAAAGTAGGTAATTATTAGGCACATACTTAAGCTATATACGTAAGGATTTTCCTTTTAGCTAGTAGCTATAGCTAATATAGCTAATTCTTTACGCGCTAAGCATAATCTAGGCTATATTAGCATAGACTAGCCTAGTATGTGTTGCATACAACTATCCGCCTATATATATCCTTCTGCTGTGCTAGCTAGGAGGTTAATCTTTTAACAAACGCAACAGTTATAAGCCTAGTTCGCGGCGTAGTGTGGATAGTTAGCGCATGAGAATTTTTACACCCCTGCTCTCCCTACTCCACTAATTAGAACGCACTATCCCTAAGCACTATGTGTTTAATTCCTACGCTTAGCAAAAAGCATTTAGGCAGTGCGCCTATTACAGAGGCTACCTTGTATTTAGATCTGTCTCTAAGTTCTATTGCTTAGGCTAGAGGAGAGTGTGTTAAGGTTGTTTTACCTCTCTTATTCCACTGTTTAAGCTAGGGGGTGTGTCGCATACAACTATCTGCCTATATATATTCTTCTGCTGTGCTAGCTAGGAGGTTAACCTTTTAGCAAACGCAACAGTATGTTTATAAAGTGTTATCTAAAACTTAAAGTAAAGTTTAAGCAAAAGTATAACTATAAAAAGGCTTTTTATAAAAATTCTAGAGTGATTTAAAGCTAAGTATAGCATTTAGAATAATAACATATACAACTTTAATAAAATAGGCTTTATAATAAGCTAAATATTTACTAACTATACTTATACTTAAAACTTTACAAACATACTAGGCTAGTTTATGCTAATATAGCCTAAATTATACTTAGTGTGTAAATAATTAGCTATATTAGCTATAGCTACTAGCTAAGAGGAAAATTCTTATGTATATAGCTTAAGTATGTGCTTAATAATTACCTACTTTTTATTATTACTTAGCTTTTATAAATTAGCTGTACAATTAGCTTATAAAAGTTGTTTAGTATATTAGTTATCTATTATTTTTTAAAAGACTTTATATATAACAATAGTATATTACTTTAAAAGTGTTATGTTTTATTTAAAAGCCTAAAGTGTAAGTTATATTTAATGTTCTTTTAACACATCTAAGTAGTGTTGTTAGAAATGCATTAGTGTAAAAAAAGTAGTTTAGTAGAGTCTTAGCAAAAAGTAAGTAACTTAGGTGTGTAAGCAAGTTGCCTGTAGAGTACGTTAGCTACTTTAAGCTTAATATAATATTCTAGCCTATTAGCTAGCTAACTAGAAATAGAATCTTATTACATACTTTTTTTCTATCTAGATTATATTAATTTTCAACACATAAACATTTTATTAAAATAGAACTAATTATTATAATCTAAAGGCTTTTTAAAAAAAATATAATGCTTAACATAGTTAACTAGCAGTATAGGTTGCAGAGGGTAAGTAGCAAGAGAGAATAGATGTTAAAATTACGATTAGTTGTGTAGAGCAGCTACTAGGCTTAAAACTGTTGTAAATATAGGTTACGTAGGCATACAGCTATAGTAGAAGCTAACAAAGTAAAACGTGTTGTAAATTGTCTAAGTGCTCTGATGCAGAGTATGTGTTTACATCTTTAACATTAGCGGCAGCAGAGGCTATACAAATAGCTAAGGGGCTATAGTAAGTGCCGCAGGAGCCGTTGTGGGTCAGGGAAGGAAGATTTCCGTATCAGGAATGCGCCTTTACTGGGTACAATATAGTCGCAGAGGATGTTGTGCACCATTCCCCAAGCAGCGGAGATGATGGCACCCCAAATAAAGAACAAAATGCTGCTGAAAACAGCGTAACACCCACAGACACGCTTGCATTGGAGGAGGATGCAGATGTCGATTATTAGAACATGTGCATGCAGTCAATAGAAGAATACTTGATGTGGCCACCAACGGGAGAAGTACCGGCGAGTCTCAGTAGCGGGAATACTACTGAGCAGGCTGAAACACCTGAACAATACAGAGAGGAGCAGGTTTCAGCAGATGCTGCAGTGGGAGAAGGAACTGAACGAAAATTAACACCCCAACTAACAATTTCCGGAGATTATCCGAAAGACCTCGCAAGAAGTGCATGTCTTTCAAACTTCCAATCGGTCCTCGTCTTTCGTGGGTCAAGTAATGACATGGCAATTATCTATGATGCCCGTCTGTACTGTTATATGTAATTCCGCATTGTTCGGTTATGAGATAGGGTAGTATCAACTGAAGTAGCGAGCCAGCAGGCGCCGAGACAGTATAAATGTATTCCTTCGGTGCACATAATAAATGAGCGATGAGGCTGAGATAGAATCTAGGTCTACCATATTCTTGCACTTCTATTCAAATGTCCTATGGTATGTGCAACCCCTGCGCTCAAGCCCTAAATGCCCAATTCAATTCCCCCCGATACAGTTTCTCAGTCAGCCCTTTTTGTACCCCCCCCTTTCCTGTCCTCGGAAGTGGCCGTTCCGGGTTTGCAATGATGACAGCATGCTTGGGGACCTGACTGGTCTTCGTAGAGAACTTCGTTAACTCGTCGTTAACAGTTTGGACTACAGGCCAAATTTCATCGACAATGGGATCACTAGCATCTACCGTTGTCCCACTTATCATTTCTTTGGCCTTATTCTTAAAGTAAGAAGGTGGTGGAGGGTCGACAAGCTCGATGATAACAGCGAGATGCTCCTTAGCCGTTCCGTAGATACTGGCGCTCTTGATGCGGGGGTCTTTCCCAAGGACTTCTTCTTCAAAGGGCGTTGGGAGGAGCTTGTAGCCGTTTTCCATGATGACAAGCTCGTCAGCGCGACTGACATACTTCCAAGCATTCTTCCTGGTAGGGTGTGGGGCAAAGAGGTCTTTCATTGACCATCTGTCGAGATCAGGGAGGCACCAGAAAACACCCTGATGAAGGCGGAGAGCCGGATCAGAATGCTTATAGTATACGGCTTCAAAAAGGTTCTCTCCGCTCTCTTCGAATTGGAAGTTATCAAATCCTGGATTGTTGTAGATATACTCCCAATCTTCTGTGGGAAGTATCCAGTACGTGGTACTAATGGCTTCGGTCGAACCATATACGCTGATCAGATGAACCTTCTTACAGATTGTATCGCCGACTTGTTTGGGCAACATGGCTATTAACGGTTAGCAAGCGGTAATAGTATGATTCATCCCTGAGAGTTTAGATATCAACTTACCTCCAGAAGATATAACCCACTTCAACTTTGATAGCTTCTCCAGCATTCTCGGAGATTCGCTGATCTCCTTCAGACTGTTGGGCACCAAAGCCGCACTGTCAATCCGTCCATAGTCGATCACTCCTTCAATAGCCCTCATCGAACCTTGATCATCACCCCCGACTACAACGGTCACGCCCATGTAAATCTGGCGAAAGGCGAAAAAGAATCCCCCAGCATGAGTGATACGGAATCCAGTATAAGTTCTAGATGATTTGCTCATAACATTGTACAGACTAGGGAGGCCGTCATAGTCAGGGATGTGCTTAAGGAGTCCATTGAGCGAGCATGAGCCGTGAGGGTAACGTATCATCTATATTCGGCATTAGGATCTACTCTCATTCTAAGATTAGGGAATCTTACCGTTGGGAAGCCTTTCGGGCTGGACGAGCCAGATGTGTGCAAGATGAAGAAGGGATCGTTCAGAACCTCTTCCAGAGTCTTTTCAAATGGATAGAGTGGCGCATTCGCCGGCGTAAACAATTCATCCAGCTCAGGGAAGATAACACGCTTCATCGTCTCACGAGACGCGACCTCGTTATCTCCAAACCCCTGAGCACAAACTAGGATGTTACATCCTGCTTCCTCGCAGAGAAATACGCGCACTTCAGCCGAGACAAGATCAGAAAGTGGGATTGACTATGGCAGATTTAGCTGTATTGCAGCAGCGTCGGATTCGGTATAGGAAAACTAGACCTCGTAACCACACTTGGCCAAAGCAATCGGCACAAGTAAGTATCGGATGTCGGATGGCCCAATATACGCGACTGTCGGTAGCTTGCCTTCTCGAACCTTGCCAAGGTGCTTGTCGAGGAACCTGGACTATCAGCGAAAGATTGGCTTCGGCATAGACAGAAAGGGCATACCATGATGCATGATTCACCCAATTTGCTAATTCGCGAGTCGTATAGTCTCGAAAGCCTTTAGACAAGTCATTGACGTCATTTGGGCAGGATATCCAAACTCTAGTTGGATCCTCTGTTGCGACTCTGTCGAGAAAATTGGGAAGCAACTCCAGGTCCGGAAACGCAGATATTCCAGTCAGATCCATTTTCAATGACTAATTCAATCGGTGTATGATAGATGAGAGTTTGGGAATGGGAAGAGGGAAACGAAGAGCTTTGAAACGTTCCCCGGGCAGACAGCGAGTGCTCCCCGGGCTATACCTCGATATCCTGAAAGAATACACTATTCAGGTATGCAGCTCTGGCTGCTCCGATTAGACACTACGTAGGAATATGCTTAAAGAAGCAGGGATACAGCGATAAGGAGCCCCACCGATCGATAGCTGACTATGTGACTCAATAAGTGGTGTACAACGAGGTTGACTGTAGGATCGCCGTAGTACCACCGTGCGGAAGAATCGGCAGCACCCCGCACGCCCTGACCGGTGCTACTGTGGGGGTTTCGTCTGCCGACTAGTGATGGAGCTAGTCAATACTACCTCGAACCTAAAAATGTAAATGAGTTGACTACGCATATGCATTTTCCGTCATCATGCAGCTGATGAATCATAAAGGTAGTGTGTCTATGATACATATACGAACGAAGAACTAGTAAGAGGCCGGCATAACGCTAACCATGCCTCCATCTAGAACGCACACATTGCCATTATTGTAGGCCCCAGCTCTTGAGACGAGATACAACATCGTTCCGGTGATGTCTTCCTCCGTCCCACTTCGCTCCTCCGGTAAGCGCTTTCTGTCTATCTTACCATCCTCATCGGCGAACCCGTTATACTTCTCAATTAGCGGTGCTGCTAGCTCAGATGGGAAAAGGCCTGGGGCTAGTGTATTCACTCTGATGCCGAATTCTTGGAAGCCTGTGGCCAGACACTTAGCGAGGTGCGTTACTGCAGCCTTGCTAGCGCGATAGGCGTTGCGTCCACCAACAATTCGGGAATAACCGCCTATACTGCCAGTGACAATGACTTGGCTCTTCACCTCGCCATTGCAATAGTTCTTCCTTTTATTTCCTTCATCAAGGAGATCAAGAACAGCCATGATCGAGTAATAGCAACCGTGAACATTTGTTCGAAAGCACTGGTCCCATTCGTCCATAGTTGTCTTCATGGCTTCTGCTTGAACTTCCTGCAGGCTTGTACCAAGAGGCTGCCCTGGCCCAGGGCCCCATATGCCAGCATTGGCAACGAGCAGATTAAGATGACCGAGATCCTTTCGTATGTGGTCTGCAAGTGCTTCGATATTTTCCTTCGAGCTTACATCGGCGACAAGAGGGATGATGTTGCCATGTGGGGATTGCTTTGCAGCTTGGTCTAGAACCTCTCTTCGCCTACCACTGATGTACACCTTCCTAGCTCCGTTAAGAGCAAGGGCTTTCGTCATCATAAGTCCAATGCCTAGTCGTATTAGTGGCCATGTGGGTGCCTGCGATATGATATTGTCGGCTCGAGCCTCACCGGTGCCACCGCCTGTTATCAAGGCAACCAATCCATCGACGCGAAACAACTCATTAATGCTTGACGAAGTCATGTGGCAAATATTTCCAGCTTCGGAAGGGTAGGGAAGGTACAAAGTTGAGGAAATACTCCACGGGTTGCATCTGGGAAAATATATACACAGTTCTATGTGTTTTTAAGAGAATGGAAAATTTTACGGCCAAGGGAAATACCTTGACTGAAATTTCTGAAAGTATTAGTTTACAAAACACTACTGTCGATCTTACCGACTATTACACTTATGGGCTTCCTTGGGCGACCAAATCCAAGCTTTCATGTGTGGTTGCCACGATACCGAAGTTCAACCAGGTCTATTGGGATTTTTTTTATTGAGTACGCACTGACTAATTCACGAGTGACTCTGTCTTTGGCTCGTAAATGTATTCGCGGGTATTGATTTCGCATGCATACCGAAATTTATCCAGGTTTTGTTTAAGAGCACTTTGCGTCCGAACTATTATGTAACTCCGACTTACTCCATCTTCTCAATCCTAACGCCCTACAAACCCACTTATAATCCCCGAGCGTTCCGTGATTCGCGCTGGTATAGACTGCAGTCATACTGTTTGCCGCACATCCCGTTGGTGATTACTTTTATTGAGTTTCATCGCTTTATCCGTTCTCGTTCTCGTTCTCGTTGTCCCACCCCCTGCTCCGGGATATCTGGGACCGGTTTTCGCCCCCAATAACGCCTGTATCGCCCGTTCTTAGGGCTGATTAGCTGCAGTCATCTCGAAAGGGAAACTAGCGGAACGGCGCGGCCCATGGAACTCCACTCCCGCAACGGAGCTTCTTCCGTTCATAGCCCAATGCACCGTACCTAGATGGGGCTGACAGGCTGCAGTCATCCTGTAGTTTTTAGCGCCTTAGCGATTGCGCGGCAACCTTTCATCACGCCAATAATTTCACATTATACGGCGGACTGTTAACAGGTGAAGGGGCAAAACTCGACTTAGTGGGAAATTTTCCACCCTGCATTACACCTAATTGCCTCAGCCTCTTGCAAACACCTCTACTGAAGCTACATTATTATTTTATAGACGTAAAAATGCCTACTAAGGCTATTTATATTACTTTATTATTATATATTATATAATAAGCATGTTAGTATAAGTAGTTACTAGAGTTATTATTAAATTAACTGAAATATATATTAGATTAAGATAGTAAAGCTTTATATTTAAGTAGATATCTAAGTACTCTACTACTACTAGTAAAGTTACTAAGTTAAGACTTATACAATTTATAAAGTAGATATTATAGATAAGAATATTTTTATTATTTAATTCATTAATGTAGATGGTGTAGTTAAAGTAAAATATAAGTCAAGTACAAAAATGTTGTTAAAGTAGACTATTTACTTGTGTAGACTACTTAGTAATAAATAAATTATGCTTTATAATAGCTAATTTCTCTAGATTAGTTAATTTTTGCAAGTTAGTAAAAGTCTACTACCGCCATAACATTCCCACAAGCTCTGCTGTCGTCAAAATGTTCACTTGTCCCCATGTTGCGGGCGCATCTCACTGAAACCCCCACGAATAGCGCACCACGTTCCAGTATTGCATCGGTTAGGCCACTACCATCATAAAGAAGTCTTACATCAGACCAACCAGAGATACCATGAAGACATGCAGCGCAATATGGTCTAGGAGTAACAGGCGTTAGTCATCTCCATTCATCCCAACAGCATTGACGTGTACGCATCGGCTTTCGATTGATACAATCTCCGTGGAAACAAAATTGCGAAGATTCAACTGCTTCTATGCTGTTTTGGGACAGTCGTCCGGTGAGGGTCCAGCAGGCAATTCTCTCCTCTCTCCTCCCGTCATACTTGTGCGAAACATCAAAACCTTCCTCAATTGTGATAGAACGACTAGGGTAAGATCCTCCTGCCTCTGTCCCGAGAGCATGATTTCCTGTGGAATAGTCGACGAGACGAAGGAAGAGTCACAGAAGATTACACAATTCGCTAAATTGTTCTCATTACAACAGCAAACGCAACAACAATACCACTACGCGTAACACCAAGGTTCCGAATATCAACCTCAAGATGCCTTCGAAAGAGGCTGGCGAACTCAACTCTGCTACTGTTTTGGACGCCTTTCGCGCCACGCGTGGGTCCATAGACGACCACATCGTGAAGAACAAGATCGACGCCTACTGCTCGGAGTTTATCCCACGAACGGACGAGTTGGCGATCGCAGTCTTCTGCAATGCCTTCGAAGAGCTTGGATGCCCTCTTCGGTCGGCAACACCTGGAACAAAGCTCGCACCTATCAAAAATATCCCAAGGCACGAAAAGCTCATCAACTACATGTACAAGGCTTTGGAAAATAAAGCTGGCTTGATCGAGACCAAAGGCGAGGAAATCGTTCGCACATCGGTGGCATGTCCTAGCAGCGAGATTGAGGACATGCTGGAAGACCTCTTCGACGATATGCCTGAGCAAGAGTGGGAACTCGGACTTGTGCAGAGAACTGGCGGATCCTTCGCTAATTGTATATCTGGCAAAGAAGATCCATTGCAGTTACTGTTCGGCTCCGACGAAGGTCGCACGCTTATGGGAAATTTCTACGCTAAATCCCCGCTGTTCAGCACAATCCTCCAGCAATGGGCAGCTTTCTTCGAAAATATTGGCAGCAAATGGCCAAAGAACGCCGGACCTCTGCGAATTCTGGAAGTCGGCGCAGGTACTGGTGGTACAACTTTTAAGATTGTCCCAGTGCTGGCTCGTCTTGGCATACCAGTGATATACACCATGAGCGATATCGGCTCTGTCTTCCTCTCCGCGGCGCAAAAAAAGCTTGAAGAGTACCAATTCATGGAATACAAAGTTGTGGACATCGAGAAGGAACCGGAGGAGGCGCTGCGCAACTCTCAGCACATCGTCATTGGGTCCAACGTTTTCCATGCGACCCGCGATCTGTCTGTCTCATTGAAAAATGTCCACAAGATGTTACGACCGGATGGATTCATCATGATGCATGAGCTGACAACGCAGATGCTCTGGGCTGATGTTGCGTTTGGATTGATTTCTGGATGGTGGGCGTTCGAGGACGGGCGACAACACGCCTTGCAGAGCCCAAAACATTGGGAGAAGGTACTGCGCTCCGTTGGCTTTGGCTACGTCGGCTGGAACGAGGGGGCTCGTCCCGAGTCAAGGATCCAGAACTTGGTCTGGGCGATGGCGTCTTAGATTAGAATAAAATGAACATGTAGCCAGACTATTTAGCTTCCATGCATACCCAAATGCGTAGGGACATAAATCAAAGGCCCGAAAGATAGGTTTCACTACATTTCTACTCCTTCTAGATTGCAAATTGTTACAGTAATTTCGAAATTTTCTCTCCGATAATATTCGAACTTTAGGCTTATAATATCCTTGATTGTATTTTAACCGTATGTTTGAGAAGCCCTCATAGATGATCAAGTGTAGAGACGAATAAGGTCATCCGCCGCCCGGTGTCCCAAAGCCTCCAACGTACCCATGCTCACCATCTCCAACATACTCATCTCGAGGCCTAGAGTGAGCTTCCACCAAGCGCACATCTCCACAGCTACCATGGAATCTAGTCCCATCTCGCCCGTTTTCATCGAAGGGCTCAAGTTATCGTCCGGAAGTAGCAGCAAGCTGCAAAGCTTCTTCCCAATATCCAAGGCGAGAGTTGTAACGCTCTCACTGGACTCCAGGACGGATGGATCTTTCTTTGCTATAGTCAGCAGCGTGCGTAGCGCATCCTCTGATGCAGCCGATTTAGCACTCTGGCGTTTGGAGTTGTGATAGACTGCCATGCGAACATCAGCTCGTAAGTTTGTATAGCTGTCAGGACTGCTGAGTGGCACGGTAGGACAAAGCCCAAAGATGAACCTGGTTTTGTCGACCTCTTGGATGGAAGTAGTTGCGGGTGTCCGCTTCTTTTCGATGGTCCGCTTAGCGACCGTGAGTTGTATCGCTGAATCCACGATTTCAATGAGCTCTGCTTCATTGTTTAAGCGCCAACCTGAGCCTTGCAGCTTCTTGAGGAGATCAATGCTGCCACTCATAACGCCAATGCCTTCCATGACTCCCGAAGTAATGGCAGTGCACGGCAGCCCTTGGCTTGTGCTGTACTGCGAGAATGCATCGAGGAACGTATTCGCGCTAGAGTAGTTGGCCTGGCCTGTCTGGCCAACAATGCCAGATAAGGAGCTAATGAGGACCAGAAAGTCAATTTCAAGACCCCGTGACTTGGTGGCTTCCAGGATGTTCCAGGTGCCCTTGATCTTAGGCTCGACTGACGTGTTCCACTCCTCAATCGACATCCGCAGGAAGGCTTCGTCAGCCAGCGCTATTGTCATGTTGAGGATCCCCTTAACGGGAGCTAGCGCCCCATCTATCGCCCGCTCGACGTCCGCTAGCCGCGCCGCATTTCCCTTGACACACTGGACGGTACTTCCCATTTCCTCAAGCTCGTGGATGAAGTCTCGGTACCGCGGATCATTCCTATCGGCGCTTCGGGACAGGAATATGAGGTTCTTGGCTCCTTGCTGAACCATGTAGCGTGAAATTGATTGCCCGAGGCCACCTAATCCTCCAACCAGGATATATGCTGCAGAACTGTCGAGTGCAACCGGCCGCTTCTGTAGTGCTTGTACGTCACTCACCAGAAGCTCTCCTTGGCTGTTCCGTAGCTCCACTACCATCTTCCCAATATGCTTACTCTGCTGCATAAGTTTGAACGTCTCTGGTATCTCAGACGCGGGTGACACGTGCGCCAGCGGAATGGGTTGCAAAGTGCCCTGGCGGAAGTGTTCCATTAACCTTCGCAGCAATCTAGTGACAGTTATTAACTATGCAACGTGTTGAAGCGTAGGCAAAAAGACTCACCTGTCAATGACCTTGGGTCTCTCTTGCGTCATTTGATCCATATCGATGCAACAATAATTACGGCTGTCCGCAAATTGTTTCATGTCCAACTTGGCAGATCCCAGCAGATCTCGCTTGCCGATCTCAACCATCGTACCCCATTTGGCGACGCACTTCCAGGTTTGGTGTAGCAGCTCACCAGAAAGCGAGTTGAGAGCCGCATCAACCCCTCTACCGCCAGTTTGCCGCATTAGGTCAGCTACAAAGGTTGTGCTACGCGAATCGAAGATATTTTCCTTTGGAATTCCGAAGAATTTGGTCAAGTATTTTCGTTTCTCGACACTACCCACAGTTGCATAGATGGTCGCCTTGAGCATCTTTGCGACTTGAATGGCAGCTATACCAACGCCACCAGCGGCGCTATGAATAAGCACAGACTGTCAAATAGTTGAATTAGTAGGCATCTCGTCTGTATGAATGGAAATTGTGAAGGTGGTAGTCACTCACTTGTCCCTCTTCAAGCCGCCCCATGTCCACAAGGCCATAGATTGCCGTTGTGAAGCAAAGAGGAGAGCCAGCGCCGTCAAGGAGACTAACAGAGTCTGGGAGCTTTTCGCAAAGTAGCTCAGACTGTGTGACCGTAGTCGCAAAAGTGTTGCGCCCCATGAGCACAACACGATCACCCACGGAGAACTTGGTCGCATTCGGACCAAGTTTTCGGACTACGCCCGCAGCTTCGTAGCCGAAATGTGTCTCAGCAAGCGTCAAGATTCCCATGGCAACTAGGATATCCTGCAATGGGGTTAGCTGAAAATATGGCCGATGATATCCAGGATACTCACCCTAAAGTTGAGTCCTGTCACGTGCACTTCGACTTCCACCTCATCATTCTGTGGGGCTACAGGCTCCCGAGCAGACCAATGCAAAGTGCCGAGTTGGCCTGCCTTGCTGGTGGTAAGTTCTGCTTCCTGAAGCTGGGTTGACTCGATATCTTGAATCTCAGCCGGGAGGTCGAATGGGAAGAATCTGTTGACTAGAACGGTCCCGTCTGAGATCGCATACTCAAATTCCGGACCCAGCACGCCGTCATGTCTCCGATCACGAAAATTCGAGACTACATTGACCAGAGCGTTGATATTTGCTGTCGAGGTCAACTCTTCTGTCTCACACGTAGCGAAGCTGGCCGCGAGTTCCGATCTCATCGTACGAGAAAGTCCGATGATAGGCGCAAATCTTGGGTCCTTAACGCCTGCCTGGCACGGTCGTGTGACCCAAAGAACGCCAGATCCCTGTAGGTCTTTGACAAAGTTCTGAAAGGCTTCCAGATTTGTAGTAGTGAGATCCCACAGATATGGCGTGTCGAGATCCATGAGCGCGATAATGTCCTGTCCCGCAATTGGGCTATCGCTCATGGTGCAACGGTCAATTGCATATCCGCGCTCCTCAAGCTCACGGGAAACGTTCACGGTTTCGATGGATTCTTGTTCGTAAAGCAAGGTAATCTTTCGGGATTGGACTTCTCCTCGCTCTGGATGAGCAACAATAACTGTACTTTGACCAAGATTTTCCACAAAATCAGCGCGTGTGAATCCAACTGAGTTGAGCTTTTGGATCCACATTTCCCGACTCATGAATGGTCCATCTTGACCGCCGTCGCCGTCGCCGGACCACCAGGAAGGCAATGTGCCCAGGATGAATTTAGCCCAAGTTTGACCTGTGGCTAACTCTTGCATGAGCAGTCTTCCTTTTGGGCTCAGGAGCTTCCGAACGTTGGACAGGCTCTTCGCGACGTTGGTTGCAGTATGCAAGAAACTAGCTGAGATGATGAGATCGAATTCCTCGTCCTCAAAATCTTGGTCCGCTAAGTCTTTTTCAATATTGAGACAAGCAAATTCCAGATTTGTGACGCTCTTGAAACGCTCCTTCGCTGCATTGACAAGGCCCATCGAGGCATCCGTGACCACGTACCTCGAAAAGAGGGTTTGACCCTTCTCATGCCGTAGGTACGGTAGGATCTTGGCTGTTGCCGCGCCGGAGCCAGCTCCAAGCTCAAGAATTCGTAGGTTAGGCTTGAAATGCGCAAGGTTGTGGAAAAACTCGGACCGGTCGTACTCCGACATATACTCGAGTAGCTTTTCAAGAACATCGTCGGTGGTGAGGATGCCATAGATGTCTCGCTCACCGGAGAGGATCGAGTCAATGTTGGAGCAGATGGTCGCAATCGCTTTGGCTGTATATGAGAGCGGGGTAGATTCGAGGCCCTGAGCAATCAATTGGATCGAATTTGCCAAATCTTTCCCATTTTCCGGAGAGGTAGTAGGTTGTTCGCTTAGCCAGGCTCCATATTTTTGTAGATGAGGTAAGTCTGATTTGACACTGAGGGATAGCGCTTGCTGCGAAAACAGGATTGCCGAACGAGCAAGATTTTCCAGAACCATCATTTCACTGGAATTGGCACTCACGGGCTTGAACTGTGTTTCAATGTTCCAAAAGTCGGCGTGTGGCACCCATTGAGCCCGAGCTGTCAGTGGGAAGTCATTCTTCGCTGTTGGATCGGCGCCTTCAAACAGAGTCATTCGAACCCCTGAGAATCGTGATACAACTTTAGACCCTGCTATACATAGCCCTTGTCCAGAAGCTCCGCCCTCATGGTCCAGATTCCCTTCCAAGTACACCTGGAGGTCTTCCGATTGGCACCGCGAAATAGTGAGGTGCTCGATACTAGTTGGAACTTGCCGACGATACGTATGCACAAGACCATTGTGCGATGCGACGCTCAAGAGCTGGAAGAACGCGTCGACGATGACAGGGTGCAGATGATAGTTGGCTTCATCGCCGTGCCAATTGTTGCGTAACCTAGCCGAAGCCCTGCTCGGTGCTACTGCCGATGAGGTAGTGTCTTCCA
The DNA here is from genome assembly GCF_010093535.1 of Lindgomyces ingoldianus. NCBI lineage: Eukaryota > Fungi > Ascomycota > Dothideomycetes > Pleosporales > Lindgomycetaceae > Lindgomyces > Lindgomyces ingoldianus. The sequence goes on along the minus strand of NW_022985181.1, from coordinate 43,643 downwards.
GACTCATGAAGTGAGGACCGTAGCGAAGCCGCTTTCGTTGGACTGCCTCGTACCAACTCCGGCCATCCACCTTCCTAGGAAGCGTAAACGTATCCGGGACCGGAGTTGAAGAAACTTCATTCGACAGCGTATCGGAGCCACTGCGCACTTGGCCAGTGCAATGTCTTGTCCAGATATGGCCATTGTGGGATGTTATGGTGAAGTCCCACCAGTCGCTATCTAGCGAATCTGTCAGACGGCTGCGACGAAAACTGGTTACGATTTCGGTTGGCAACTCTTCACTAATCGGAAGTGCATTGCTGACAGTCACATTGCGCATCTCGACAGTGTCTTGAGATTCGCTGATCTGCCGGACTGCCTCAGCAGCCATGGCCACAAACGCTGCAAACGGGAAGACAATGTCGCTGTCAATGCGATGGTCCGAGATCCAGGGTACATTCTGCAGATAGACGAGGTTTCTCCAAAGGGGCTCCAGATCCGTACTTTCAGGGAGCTTTCTTCCCAAAAGATCATGATAAGGATGGCCACCCAGTCTCCATTCCCGCGAAACTCTTGGCTCATACCAGTGGCTTTTCTGATGGTCCCAAGGATAGCAAGGAAGGCCAGATAATGTCAGGCCATGCGGCATCAGAGCTGCGAAGTCAACATTAACATGCAGGGTCCAAAGCTTGCCAATAGATGTTAGAAAGCTTTCAGTACCGCCCTTTCGCCTCGTGAGAGTTGGTACATGAGGCACCTTCTGCGACTCATTGGCAAGGATCTGTCTGATTGGATCCGCGAGCGCTGCATGCGGTCCAACTTCCAGGAAGACAGGATTTGAAATATCGCTTTCCTTCAGAATTTCGACAACAGCTGATTTAAAGCGTACAGGAGATTCCAAGTTCTTCTGCCAATATCGCGGCCCAAGCTGCGGTTGCTTGACGTCGCTAGACAGACATTGTCCGGTGACACTGGAGAAGAAAGGCACGGAATGCTGGGAGCCCACAACCCCTGAGGCGACCATAGCCTCGCAATATGGTTCGCCTACTTCCACCATATGATGTGAATGATATGCCCGTTCCACTTTCAAAGTGGTGGTAGGTACCCCTGGACGTGCTTTCTTGATGTTGGATACAACAAGCTCGAGCTGATCCACGTCACCAGAAAGAGTCACGCCGCTGTGGGAGTTTTCGCATGCTACTACAACCCCGGGAAGCAGATAATTGTGTGCTTCGGTCCAGCTTAAGCTTACAGCAGCCATCGCTCCCTTTTTGGTCTGTTTCTTGGAAATAATTCCTCTGTGATATGAAACAGCAATAGCTTCCCTTAACGTAAGAGCGCCAGCAGCGTAGGCAGCTGCAACCTCGCCGCTAGAGTGACCCACGACAGCAGCTGGCTTAATACCGACAGAAGCAAGCGCTTCAACAAGCGCTATCTGTATTGCCGTGCACAACGGCTGTGAGAACTCGGCCTCGTTGACCCGAGTCGTTCTAGAAGTTTTGCGGAGCTCATCATAGACCGTCCATGTGGCGCCGAGACGCTGGAGCTCGACGTCTATGTCCTCAACAACCTTCGCAAAGATACGATTTGAGCGGATGAGGTCTCTGCCCATCTGGGGCCATTGAGCACCTTGGCCTGTGAAAACCATCACAACAGTATGCGCGATGACGACCTCCTGAGTTAGGGCCGGAGGGGCTTCGCCGGGCTTGTCTTTGGCGGAAACGACGAAGGACCGGTGTGGTAAATGTTGCCTCCGACGAGCGAGGGTGTATGCAATGTCGACAAACGACTCCGAGGTTGCATCGAGATATCTTTCGATGTTGCGTGCCATGCGTTCTAATGGTTTGCTCGAGTACGCAGAATATACGAACAAGTGCGGGAGGTCCGATGGTACGTCATGTGCCCCATTGTGGGCCGGCACAGGAACAATGCCATAGCTGCTGGCGGAGTCTATGATGGCGTGGGCGTTGGCACCTCCGATTCCGAAAGAATTGACGCTAACGCGCTCGTAACGCCCGGCCGGCCACGGAATGCATTCTTTTGCCAGCGCGAGTTTGCCGCTCTCGAAAGGGATCTTGGGATTGACTGGCCACGCTTTGATACTTGGCGGAATCGTGCGATGCTCTAGTGCGAGAACTGCTTTCAAGATCGCACTAACGCCTGCGGCTCCTTCTGAATGACCTAGGTTCGGCTTGATTGATGAGAGATATAGGCCATGGGCTCCGAAGACATTGGCAATGGCGCGAGTCTCAATTGGATCGCCGGCCGCGGTACCGGTACCATGGCACTCGAACAGCCCAGTCTTCCAGACTTCGGAATCTTGAATGCCGGCAACCTGGTACGCTCGCCTAATCGCTGCTTCTTGAGCTAGTGCGCTTGGCATCGACATGTTTGCAGTCTTGCCGTCAAAATTCGTTGCAATTCCTGATATGACAGCTCGGATGGAATTGCCATCGCGGAGTGCTTCGTCCAAGCTCTTGATGTAGATGGCAACAATGGCTTCGCCTCTTGCGAAACCATTGGCCTTGGCAGAGAATGTGTTGGAGGATCCGTCTGGGCTGAAGACTCCGTGATCCGACAGACTCGTCACGGTACTCGGAGATAAGAAAAGACTGGTGCCACCGACGATGGCCGCTTTACAGTCGCCTTTTGCGATGGCCATGCAGGCTTCATTTAGGCCAATCATCGAAGAAGAGCAGGCGGTACGTATCGTCAAACTATCAAAAAGCGTTATTATGTAGAAACACAAATTTTGTATGTAGGTGATGCTTACCTAGGACCACGCAAGTCCAATTCGTGGGAAATGCGTTCGGAGACCATGAAGTCGTGCGAGCCCAGAATTTGATATGCGTTGGACTTCAGACCCTCGCGGTTGAGCACGTCGTACCAATCTTGTCCAAAACACCCAACGTAGACACCGATATCGCTTCCCTGCCAACCCGTTTCGCCGGAATCTTCAAGGCACTCGTGTGCGACTTCGAGCAATAGCCGTTGTTGCGGGTCCAAGCGTTCAAGCTCAGTGCGTCCCATTGGGAATGCCGAGGTATCTAGAGCACCTAGATCGATTCTTTCATCAAGAAAGTAGCCGTGTTTGGTTCTCGAGGAACCAGGCTTCTTCGTAGCTGAATAGTACGCCGAGGCATTCCACCTGTTCAATGGTACCTCGCTGCGAGCGTCACCGCCTTCGGCAAGAAACTTCCACAGATCGTAGGGTGAAGAGATATTCCCGGGAAGACGGCAAGCCATCCCACAAATAGCCATGGGCGTGAAGACCTTGCTATTAGTCTCTTTTGTGGATGGTTCGGACGCGACATGGTTGCCATTTATCCCCCCTCTAGTTGTTGGAGGAGCAATACCGTAGCCATTCGTCTCCTTTGTAGGTGCTGGGAGAGCGATGTCGTGACCAAATATGGCACACGGAGACGCTTCCTTCCTCGACGTTCCGTTGACAGTATGGATCCCATTCTGGCCAGCGCCGTTGGTACCGTTCATTATTTTCGACTGGAAAATTCCTTAGAACAGGCAAGATACGTGTTGAAGATGTGTATACAAAAGGCTAGTTGAAGAGATAGTAGAAACCAGGCATCCACTATCCACTACCAAAAGGTCGAGAGCATTCAGGTATATCAAGACCATTTCACGCTAACCTATACTCAGTATTGATGCTGGCGGCAATTCCAACCACTCAGACACCATGTTGTTGTTTGCGTTGGCGGCTAAAGAGACGCCGGAAGTGCGTCGTTGATCGACGCTGACCTCCATTGCGAGTTCACGTGTAACCCCCAGGCAGTCCACGTCAGCCGGCGAAATGCAGCAGGGATCAACTAACCCCAGCGGTGTGCTGACAGCGTCGGGGTCGCCGAGGTTGTTGCAGAAAGAGGTTAATAGTCATGCACCTATGTGAGAAGCTGATGGAGTAAAGTGCATTGTGTTGGTCCAAGTGCTCTGCCGCAGAGTATTTATTTACATCTATAACAGCCGAAGCAGTAAGGGCTATGGCAATAGCTAAGAGGCTAGAGTAAAGGCAGTAGAGGCTGTAGCAAAGAGAGTAGAAGCTGTTATAGCTTAAAGGAGAAAGATTTCTATATTAAATTTGCAATACAATTTCTTAAATAGCTTATAGAATGCAGTATCTATATACTATCTATAGTGCAATGCTTTTCTTACTAATTTTTCTTATTAAGTAGTATAGTTAATAATTTTAAATTAATCTATTAGATAAACTTAAAGTGTTTTAGTAGAGTAAAAGCTTTTATAAGTTTATTTACTAGTATATAGTTTATTTTAGCTAAAATAGGTTTAGTTTATGTTTTCTATACCTTTAATTAAAGCTAGAAGTAGATAACGTACGTCACAGGCAAGTTGCTTACACACGTAAGCTACTTACCTTTACTAAGACCTTACTAAACTACTCTTTTTACACTAATACATTCCTAATAACACTACTTAGACGCGCTAAAAGAACATTAGATATAGCTTATACTTTAGGCTTTTAAACAAAATATAACACTTTTAAAGTAACATGCTGTAGCTACATATTAAGTTTTTTAAAAAATAATAAATAACTAACATACTAGATAACTTTTATAAGCTAATTTTATAGCTAACTTATAAAAGCTAAGTAATAATAAGAAGTAAGTAATTATTAAGCATATACTTAAGCTATATATATAAGGATTTTCCTCTTAGCTAGCAGATATAGCTAATATAGCTAATTTATTACACGCTAAGTATAATCTAGGTTATATTAGCATTAACTAGCCTAGTGTGTTTACACAGTGTTATTTAAAACTTAAAGTAAAGTTTTAAGTATAAGTATAGTTAGTAGATATCTAGCTTATTATAAAGCTTATTTTATTAAACTTATATATATTATTATTCTAATGCTATGCTTAGCTTTAATATTCTTTATAACGCTAAACTAGCTTTAAATTTTCTTAAAATCTTTATAAAAAGCTTTTTTATAGTTATACTTAAGCTTAAACTTTACTTTAAGCCTTAAATAACACTTTATAAACATACTAAGCTAGTTTATATTAACATAGCCTAGATTATGCTTTGCGTGTAAAGAATTAGCTATATTAGCTATTGCTACTAGCTAAAAGAAAAATCCTTATATATATAGCTTATGTATATGCCTAATAATTACTTACTTTTTATTATTACTTAGGTTTTATAAGTTAGCTATAAAATTAACTTAAAAGTTATCTAGTGTGTTAGTTATCTATTATTTTTTAAAAAAAACACTATATATAGCTATAGCATGTTGCTTTAAAAGTTTTACATTTTATTTAAAACCTTAAAGTGTAAGCTGTATCTAATATTCTTTTAACATATGTAAGTAGTGTTGTTAGAAATTATTAATGTAAGAAAATTAGTTTAGTAGAGTTTTAGAAAAAGTAAGCAACTTAAGTGTGTAAGTAAGTTGTCTATAAAGTACGTTATTACAGTTATTTAAAATAAAGTTTTATAGATTATATTTATAGATTCTATACTTAGTAATAGTGTTAGATATAAGTTTAAACTACTTTTATATAACTATAAGATTCTTACATCAGGCTTTTTTATAGTTATACTTTTAAGAAAAACATTTTTTAAGCTTTATAGCCTAGGTTATGCTAATATAGCTTATCCTAGCTTAGACTATAATGTTAATATCTTTATAGTCTATTAGCTATATCTTTTATAAATTAAAGTAAAAAAATCTGTATAAATCTAAGTTATATATATACTTTATAATAAAAGATTTTTTAAATTAGTTAATTTTTACAAGTTAGCTTTATAATTATGTTAACACGAACTACAAGCAAGTTACTTACACATCTAAGTTGCTTACTTTTACTAAAACTACACTAAACTACTTTTTTTAAAACTAATGTATTCCTAACAACACTACTTAAACATACTAAAAGAATATTAAATATAGCTTACACTTTAAGTTTTTAAATAAAACATAACTCTTGTAAAGAAACATTCTATAGCTATATATAAAGTTATTTAAAAAATAATAAATAACTAATACACTATAGAACCTTTATAAGATAATTATATCGTTAACTTATAAAGGCGTGAAAATAATAAAAAGCATAATTAGATAGCAGCTGTAGCTAGTATAGCTAACTCTTTACACGCTAAGTATAATCTAGACTATGTTATTATAAACTAGCTTAGTATATTTATAAAGTGTTATCTAAAGCGTAAAGTAAGGTTTTAAGTGTAAGTATAGTTAATAGTTATCTAGCCTATTATAAAGCGTATTTTATTAAAGTTGTATATGTTATTATTCTAAATACTATACTTAGCTTTAATATTCTTTATAAGGCTAAACTAGCTTTAAATTACTTTAGAATTTTCATAAAAGGCTTTTTTATAGTTATACTTATTCTTAAACTTTACTTTAAGCTCTAGATAACACTTTATAAACATACTAGGCTAGCTTATGCTAACATTGCCTAGATTATACTTAGCGTGTAAAGAATTAGCTATAGAGCTACTATCTAAGAGAAAAAATCCTTATGCATTTAACTTAAGTATATGCTTAATAATTACCTACTTTTTATTATTATCTTGTTTCTATAAGCTAGCTTTATAATTAGCTTATAAAGGTTGTCTAGTATATTAGTTCTTTAGTATTTTTTAAAAGACTGTACATATAGCTACAGCATATTCTTTTAAAAGTGCTATGTTTTATTTAAAAGCTTTAGGTGTAAGCTTTATCTAACATTCTTTTAGCATATCTAAGTAGTGTTGTTAGAAATGCATTTGTATAAAAAGATTAGTTTAGTATAGTCTTAGTAAAAGTAAGCAACTTAGGTGTGTAAGCAACTTGCCTATAGTATACGTTATTATAAAGCCTATTTATTAAAGTTATATATGTTATTATTCTAGAAGCTGTACTAAGTTTTAATATTCTTTATAAAGCTACACTAGTGTCACAATCGGCATGCTTAAGCTACAAGCAAGAGGTGGTGTAACCTAACTAGATTAAACTAAGGAGCAGAGGAGCTGCTCTGCGAGTTTAAATATACATGTGTGCCCTTAGCCAAGGCGCTACTTGTTGCATAAAGACGCTACTTGTTGCGCAAGCAAGGGAGCTTAAGTTGCAGAGCATGTGACGCAGTACGCGCTGTTATATTACTCCCCTCTAAAGCTTAATTTTTACGTACAAAAAAGAGCTTAAAATTAAGCTAAAAAAAAAAAGAATTAGAACAAACCTCTTTAGCTACTACTTATAGTGTAACTTTATCTACTAAGTTATTACTATTATTACTGTTATTATTGTTATTATCCTCTGTGTTAGGCTAATAGTAGCCTAGTGCTAGCTTTAGTTATTAAACTACTAATTGTTTTGCTAGCTGTATAGTTGCAATGCGCCTAATAACTGCTAGAAGCTAGGGGGAGTCCTGTACCTAGTAAGCTACTAAGCCACATTGTACGCATCTCCCTACCTTCCTCTATTGTGCGCGCTAGGGAGGAGAGACTAACCTAGCCCTAGTGCTAGCACTAGATGTAGCTGCAGCGACATTAATTATATTAATGCTAATAATGTTAATGCTGCTAAGGTTTATTTTGTTAGGTTTAGGTTAGGTGTGCGGAGCATGTGAATATGTATTTAATTATAAGGCTAAACGCTGCGCTGCGTGTAGGAATGCTAGATAGTTGTCTAGTAGCGTTAATTAGCTATCTAGTGCGCGCTAAATTAAGGCATTAAGACCCTAGTAAAATAGTATAATCTTAATAGCAGTAGGCTAATCTCTGCTTTTAGCTTTATGCAAGATCTGCTTAAATTAGGCAATATAGGCTACTAGAGGCTTACTTTTATTTTGCTGTAGTTTATTTAGAGCCTCCTAAGCCTTATAGATCTTATTAAGACTAGTGTATACTTATTATAGCTACTATAGAATTATTTTATAGTCTTATTAACTTTATACTTTAGCATTTAATAGCAGCAGTAGTACAGTAGCCTACACTATAGGCTCTAGGTTGTTCTATATAAAGTAGAATTATGCTATGTTATTTTTAATTACATTACTATCTACTACTATCTTAGCCTTAATAGTTAGTAGCTAGGTCTTAAATCTATATAGCTTACTATTAAGTCTAGTTAGCGTAGAGAGGACTAGCTTTAAACAGAAGAAGGTAGCAGTAGTAATAATAATAAGTATAGCTTATAGCGCTTAGTTTTTAGCATATAAGCTTTAAACTTCTTACTAAAAATTAGCTTATAAGGTCTACATATTAGCCTAAAGCTGCTATATTAGGTTTTTTATTATATAAAAAAAAAAGTAAAAAAAAGTAAAAAGCTAATTATATGCGTGTGCAGTAGAAGCTAGAGCGCAGTAACTAAGCTAACCTATCTCTAGCAGAACCTAGGATTATGTGCGTAAAAGTTGCGCTCTGTCTCTACTATTAATATAATAAGGTATGTTAGCGTCTATTAACCGAGAATTATAAGCGTGTGCATGTGTTAAAAAAACTTAGGCGTGTACATATACATATGTACTTAAGCTTTTATGTTACCTAAAGAGTTTAATCTAATGTTACAATTAGCATGCTTAAGCTACAAGCAAGAGGTAGTGTAACCTAACTAGATTAAACTCAGGAGCAGAGGAGCTGCTCTGCGAGTTTAAATATACATGTGTGCTTTTAGCCAAGGCGCTACTTGTTGCACAAAGGCGCTACTTGTTGCGCAAGCAAGGGAGCTTGAGTTGCAGAGCATGTGACGCGGTACGCGCTGTTACAACTAGTTTTAAATTATTTTAAAATTTTTATAAAAAGCTTTTTTTTGTTATACTTCTACTTAAACTTTACTTAAGCTTTAAATAACACTTAATAAACATACTAAGCTAGTTTATACTAACATAGCCTAGATTAAACTTAGTGTGTAAAGAATTAGCTATATTAGCTATAGCTACTAGCTAAAAAGAAAATTCTTATATATTTAGCTTAAGTATACTCTTAATAATTACCTTTTTTTAATTATCTAGTTTTTATAAGTTACTTATAAAATTAGCTTATTAAAGTTATGTTGCGTTTGCTAAAAGGTTAACCTTCTAGCTAGCACAGCAGAAGGATATATATATAGACGGATAGCTGTACGCGACAAGTTATTTAGTATGTTAGTTTTTTATTATTTTTTAAAAAACTTTATACATAGCTATAGTATGTTACTTAAAAAGTGTTACTGTCTATACGCAGCAGCAGCGTTACAGTCTAGATACTAGTTATTGCGCACAAGAAGGATCGCGTAACTATGTCACATAATGCTTGTGCGCGAACCTGTGTGCGTGAACATCTAGATATTCCCCTTTTCCTCTGTACAGAGAAAAAAACAGAGCAATAGATCTAGAAACATGTTGCCCCCACCCTACCTACTTCGTACGCTGTGCACACTGTATACTACTCTTACTCTTGCTACTTAAGTGCTTATACTATAAGCAGCTAGCTAAAAGAGTCTATTTAACAGTTAGATTTTATTTAAAAGTTTAAACTATAAGCTATATCTACTATTCTTTTAATATATTTAAGTAGTGTTGTTAAAAATACATTAGTGTAAAAAAGTAGTTTAGTGTAGTCTTCGTAAAAGTAACTTAGGTGTGTAAGTAAATTGCTTGTAGAGTACGTTAGTACTTTTAAATACTAATAGTAATTATTATAGTCTAAAAGTATATTAAAGGTGTATATAATATATAACATAACTAACTAGCAGCGTGTAAAGTACATAGTAGCACTGTAAGTTATAGAACGCAAGTAGTAAGAAATAATAGATATGAAAATTAAGATTACTTATATAAAAAAGATGCTAGGATTATAACTAGTATAAAAATAGTTATATAGTTATATAGATATATAAAAGACTAATTAAGTTGGGTATATTATATTACTCTAAGTGCTTTGCTATAAAGTATTTATTTATATCAATAACAGTAAGGGCAGTAAGGGGCATAACATTAACTAAGAGGCTAATGTAAAGTTAGTGGGAGGTGTTATGGTTCAGGGAAGGACGATATCTGTATTAGGAACGCGACAGAGGTCACAAAGCTGCTTAATGCCATGTGATCGAGCGGGGAAGCCAAATAGTTGCCGAAATCTCGTAGGCGATCGTTCTCGATACTATCTTCGCTGACTTCGGTATCCTGCGATAGTGGTTAATCTGACATACTTTATGGAGGATTACAACGACCTGCATGCTTACATCGTTGCTCGATCTTCGCACCCACTTGTGGAATGTGGCGGGCGCGTATAATGTAGGCTGCACATCCTAGCACGGGCCGAACCCCTGGTAGACGACCAGAGAAGTTTCTTATGGCGAAATGGTTCTGGGCAATCAATGCTTGCGCGGCCAAAGTGGGGGCCGCGGGAATACGCCGGTGTCAGACAGGCGGTGTGGTGGGGAAACGGGAATCGATAGTCGTGTGGACTGTACAGGTTACACAAGGTGGGCGCGCTTTGCCTTCTTCGGAACTATTCATATATCTCCTTTCGTTTAAGGCCTAGAGATGATAATCCGAGTTTCCCGCGACCAGGGAGATTATGGAAGGAATCCAAACTAAAGTAGAGTTAGACCGGATTAGCGATAGGATCCGGTAAACAACAGTGATACCCAAATCCTATCACTTCACTTCAGAGACATTCAGGGCGGATCATCATCCCTGTTAATAACGTTAGCACGAGAAAAGAAGAGGTACACGCAGAGGAGCGCGATATGTTTGCCACTTGTCAGACAATGTGGGGGGTTCTGTCAACTCCTTCGACCGAAACCATGCTCAACGCATGACTTGATAGTAGAGAGCTAGTAATGAAGCATTCAACAATATGGCAGGAGCGTAGTAGCATTCCGAAAAACGAATATCCTTGTGATTGGGAATTATTTCCCCACAAAAATTGGGCACGCAGGGAGAACCTCAATTTGGTTCGTTAGCCAGTTGAAACATCAGAGTATCAAAAGTTCCTCACTCAAAGGTTCGTCTTCATGATATTTCAGATGTTTAAAAGAAATCTAACTAACCATTGGGTATCTAGATCAATGTCACAATCGACCACGTACGCCGAGCGCATGTTTAAGAACTGGCTCAACGAGCACAAGCCGCAAGCCCCAGCGCTGAAAAATGCACCCGCCTTCGACCGAAACCTCGAGCAAGCCTTGGACAGATCCCGGATAGAATTCGGCCTCATGACCGCCAAACCCCGATGGGACAATTCTGTCATCGACTTGACATCCAGCGATTTCCTTAGTCTTAGCCGGTCTGGTCGGATTCGCGAAGGCGTCAATAAGGAACTGGAGCGCCAAGGAGAATACCTGCTCAGCGCCTCGGGGTCGCGGGCTCAGTATGGAAACTACGATTATCTTCTTGAAGTGGAGCGGGAGGTGGCGAAATTTCATAACGCTGAGACAGCCTGGATTGCGCACTCGGGATTCTTCGCTTGCGCTGGGGTCATTGAGGCTGTAATGCTCCCGGGGGACGCCATAGTGTACGACGAGTATATGCATGCGAGCACACATGTTGGCATGAAGATTAGCACAGCAGCACATAAGATCCCATTCCGCCACAACGACCCCAGCTCTCTGCAGGATGTTCTTACTTCCCTGAAAGACAGGCATCCCGCATTCCGCTCTGGAAGTCAATCGATTTTGATATGTGTCGAGTCGATATATAGTATGGACGGAGACATTTGCCCGCTTCAGGAATATGTCAATGTTGCCAAAGAACTGTTCCCGCTCGGTAACGCCCAGTTCTTCATGGACGAGGCCCACAGCAGCGGGGTTTTGGGTCCAAATGGATCTGGCTTAGTTCAAATGTTAGGACTCGAAAAAGAGATTGCTATTCGCGTCCACGTTTGTAGCAAGGCGTTGGGATCTACCGGAGGTCGGTCATGCTGTATCGTGATTAACTGTTTGAATAGTTGTGTAACGCGAGCAATAGGTATTATCCTCTGTAATGAGACGATTCGACATGCTATCATGCACCAGTCACGCTGTCTCACCTATTCTGGCGCTCCTTCGACATTAATGGTTGCATCTATGCGTGTTGGTTACAACTTATTAGCCAGCGGTGAGACCAGAGAGGTTCGTTCGAAAACATACACCGCATTCAGCGTCCAGCGCTAACAGTACTTCCTCGTAAATAGGCCCAGGAACGTATCCAGACCAATGTGACGTACTTCTTCCGCCAACTGACAAACGACCCTGTGTGGGAAGACGCCCTCGATGCGGGTTTGCTTTCGTGCCCACTCACTGAGGATTGGGAGCAACGACCTTATCACAGCCACATCGTGCCGATTCGGACGCGTCCACGCCACGAGCAGTATCTGTTCTTTCACCTATCCTTGTCAGGTATGAATGCATATAACATCTCCTACCCGGTCGTGCCGAAGGGTTCAAGTCGCATCCGGCTAGTCTTCCATGCACACAATACTGAGCAAGAACTTGATAAAGCAGTTGCGGCTATTTGCAGCTGGGCGGCGGAGATGCTGGATATTGAGGAGGGTACTTCGGGCTCTCGTGTTACCCTTCCGAAAGCGGCGCAGCAGGTATATGCGATGCAAGCAGCATTAGCTTAGTTCCCTTCGTAAGCGTTGAGATGGAGTTCACACTTACAATAGGGATAGCTACAGCGTAATTTACGTTTTCTATCTGGCCTTGATTAATAGACGAGATAGCAAGAGCTGCCCGGCCTTCTCAAGCAATAGATTCGGTATCGTTTATTGATTTTTGCGGGTTAAAGTGAAAGGTGACGCGTTCTTGGTAAATTTCGACCTATTGTTTATGGAATACGTTATGCCATCTTCGATGGCGAACGTCGCTGTCGCATTCTTGATACAGAAATTTTCCTTCCCTAAGCTACAACAGCCTTTACTATAGCCTATTAGCTATTGCTGCGGCCCTTACTACCCCTGCTATTATAGATGTAAATCAATACTCTAACTTAACTAGCTAACTTAAAGCTATCATAAAATTATGCTTACTTAGCACCTTTATTTATATAACTAAATTAACTAAAAATTACTGTTGCGTTTGCTAAAAGGTCAACCTCCCAGCTAGTACAGCAGAAGGATATATATAGACGGATAGCTGTACGCGACACACCCCCCAGCTCAAACTGTGGAACAAGAGAGGTGAAACATAGTGAAACAACCTTAACACACCCTCCAGCCTAAGCAACAGAACTTAGAGACAGATCTAGTAAGGTAGCCTCTATAATAGACGCACTGCCTAAATACTTTTTACTAAGTATAGAAATTAAACACACTATGCTTAGTAATAATGCAATTATATTAGTAGAATAAGAGTGTGTAAATTTTTAAGCGCTAACTATCTACACTACGCTGCAAACTAGGCTTATAACTGTTGCGTTTGCTAAAAGGTTAACCTCCTAGCTAGCACAGCAGAAGGATATATATAGACGGATAGCTGTATGCAACAATTACACTATAAGATACAGCTATAAACATATAATAATTCTAGATTATCTAGCTTCCATGTTATATAGACAGCTAGCTATTTAAGAATACTTTTTTTAGCCTCTACCTTTACTATATTTATAAGACAACCTAGAGCCTAAAAAAGCTACTCTACTTACAAGCCTTTAGAAAAAGAAAGATAATTTCCTCTAATCTAAAAAAAGAAAAGATTTCTATAAAGCAATCTACCTTTTTTACTTATAAGGTAAGACTTTGTAAATAGATAGATCTCTTAGAAAAAAAGTAGAGTGTATAACGTAGACTATAGGCGAGTTGCTTAGACACCTAAGTTGCTTACTTTTGCTAAGACTACTGTTTGCAGTTGTGATGACAAGCACTGTCTCTACTACCGTATAGAGCTGGGGAAGCAAGGTAGAGTAGGTCGGCTCTATTTCAGCTAAACTAGGATGGGGAGTGAAGGAGGCGAAGGGTTTTCGCGAGAGAAAAGCTTGCGCAGCGCCAAGGCGCTAGCGCGCTCGCTTAACCCTTAGCGAGATCATGTGACTAGCAGCGGAGCTTGACAAGCAGCACCGTTACAAAAGTAATAATAATTACACAATAAAAATAAATTATAAAGAAATATGCAAATTATAAAGACACGTTTAAAACTTTAGAAGAACTTAAAGAACTACTAGTACATTAATTATAAAACTATAAGATTAACCTAGTACTAAGAGCACAACTAAAAACTTATAAATTATAGACAATAACTTACGCATAGAAAAAGCATTAAATAAATACTAAAACTAAATGCTATAATAAAAGCATATATAAAAAAGTAAAAGCTTAGTAGAATTAGCAGTAGTCTTTGCACTAAAAAAAGAATAGAAAACTTAAAGTATATGTAAATAATAGAACACTTAACGTACTTTACAGGCAAGTTGCTTACACACCTAAGTTACTTACTTTTGCTAAAATTCTACTAAACTACTCTTTTTACACTAATACATTTCTAATAACACTACTTAGACACGCTAAAAAACATTAGATATAGCTTATACTTTAGGCTTTTAAATATAATATAACACTTTTAAAGGAATATACTACAGCTATGTATAAAGTTTCTGTCGCGTATACTAAGAGCCTTGGCTGGGGCTCAGAGCCTGGGACTGGGGCTTAGAGCCTGGGACGCAGCTTAGGATCTGGAGATATTATGTTCTAAAGCTTAGTGTATATAAGGAGAGCCCTTAGCTCTCTTAGATAGCAGAGTTACTTTATCTAATCTTCTAAACAGCTACTGCTAGGCTATTTTATCCTTTATAGTTATAGGCCTAGCGCTTTAAAAACCTAGAATAATTCTCCTTATGTAACTATAGCGCTAGTAAAAGCTGTTTAGAAGCTCTCTTATTTTTATTACCTTTAAAGCCTATGTTATAGCTAATTAAGATGCTCCTCTCCTAACAGGAGTATACTAGATTAAGGACTACACAAGCTAGCCTCTCTAGTTTATCTAGCTCTAGTTCTATACTCTTAGCAAAAACCTATAGAACATAATTAATCTAGATAGACTAGACGCTCTAAATCCTATAAACTGTGCTCTAAAGATGCCTACACTTAAAGTAATTACTACTAAGAACTCTTTAAAAAAGGCTAATATATAGTACTAAACTAATATTACTAAGTACTAAGCTTAATTAAGCAACTAGGCTTCTTATGCAACATATCTTTAGATAATCTAGAACTAGGTTAATGTAACTATTGCACTAGAGCTTCTAAGACTTATAATAATGCAGCTTATATTAGAGAACTAATCTACTTTATAAGCACTTATATAAGCCTTAAAATAAAAGCTAGTACTAATAAACATAAGCATAAAAAATTTTATATAAGTAAAGTATAAAGTTTATCTTACTAAGGTAAAGTATAGCATTATAACTTTAAAAGCTTAGTACTAGCAGTAGCACTTTTTATATACTAAGGTAAAGACCTATAAGATTCTTAACATAGAAGGCTAGCTAGCTGCATAAGACTTTCTAGACGCTCTAGCTCTAAAGCTTGCACTAGACTAGGCGCGCTCTATGCACTAGAGGGTTATAAAGGCTAGTGCACTTAGTAAAAAACCTTTAATAATCTAGAAAATTAGTAAAATTTTTTTAATAATACTTTAAAAGCACTTTTTATATATAAGTAACTAAGGCATAGGTATATTTACACCACTTAGTAGATAATTAAATAATAATTTAGCCTAATTTATTTTAGCCTAATTAGGCTACTTATGCTTATGCAGAGCTTTAAGGTAATCTTTTTATTTATAAAAAGTAGTAGACTGTAGAGACTTTATATTAGCAGTTACTAAAAAGCTAAAAAAGCTTAGTAAAACTACACACTAGAAGATTTTTAAGAGGCTTAAGTAAGTGTAGTATAAAAAAGTAAAAGCTGTACTACTTAAAAGAGGCTATGTAATTTTAGATAAAACCTCTCTTACTTTAAAAGCTATTAAAGAATTAGATAAACTAGCATTTTTAAAAAGCATTATTACTGCACTTATTAACCTAGCGCTTTTAGTAAAACTAAAAATGCATATAACTATAAATTTTAACACTTACTTACTTTTTATAAGTATAATTTTAGATAATAAGAGTGCTATACACTTAATAAATAGTATAAAGCTACTTATACTTAAGTTATTTAGAAAAGCTTAAAGTTTACACATAGTAAAAGCTAGCACTTAGTTATTTCTAATCTAGGGAACAGAAACTAGAAAGCTTAAAAAAGTATTAAATAAAGTATAAAAAGAGCACATAGAAAATCTTACACTATAAAAAGTAGTTATAGTAAAAGGATTCTATATTAATATTATTTTAAAAGCTTATTTAAAAGAAAAAAAAACTATAGTATTTAAAACTTAACTATACACTGTACATAAGCATGCTAGAAAAGAATAAAGTACTTATAACACTTTACTAAGAACATAACCTTATGTTTATTAAATATAAAGCTGTCTTTTTTTACCTACTAGTGTAAAGTGTGCTTTTAAATTACTAACACTTATAAACTACATTTTTATACTTAGACTTAAAAGAGCTTTAGTATACACATGTAGAACACCTAGGCCTTAAAGCTTTATAGGCTCTAGTTAAAATTGTAAGAAATATATAAATAATAAGTATAAAGTAAGTACACTATAAGCACTGCGCAATAACGCACGCTAAGCAGGTTATATTAAAAAGACTAAAAAAGTAAGCCTTTTACTTATTTTAGAGAATTACATAGAACATGTTTAATATGCTATTAGAGCACAGCAGAGCTTTATAAATAATAATTATTAAAGATAAATATAGTAGTAAAATCTTTTTATACTTTTTTTAAGTAAAAACACTTTTAAAAATTTAGAAAGTAATAAAGAACTTTAAAAGCATAGTGTCTAATTAATATAAGCTTTAAATTAGTAAAATATAGTAAAATAATAACACTACTACACTCTCTTAGTATAAAAAGTTAAAGTATAAGCTTTAAGTAAAAAAATCTAGCATTAATATTAAAAGCTTTTTACTATATACTTATAAGCTAAATAAAGCTATAGAAAAAGCTAAATAAAAAATAATTATAAAGTTTATTAAAATAAAAAGTAGCATAGGACTCTCTAAGAAGCTCTAGCTAGAAGTAGTAGACGCAGCAATATAGCTGTATAATATAAGCCTGTTGCACACACATAACTTACACTTACTAAATAAAGTCTTAGACACATAGTTTACTAACTACTTTAAATACTATAAGCTAGAGTAGGTAAAAAGTGCTATAGTTAATTTAAGACCTAATTAGAGCAAAACTTACATATATAGCTATTATACTTACTTACTTAACAGAGAGTAAGCAGCTAGGCGTTAAAAGTAAAGCTTTAAAGTAACTTTATAAAACTACATAAAATATCTTGTAAGCTATAAAGCTTTAAATATTTATAAAATATAAGTCTTATTACTTAACTAAGTAATTACTATAAAAAATATAGCTTTTAATAAGACACACTTTTATAAAAATAAAAGCTTTTAAAATTATTAAAATTTTTAATAAGTAAAGTAAAATCTATAATATAGAAAAAGCTTTTAAGCTTTTACTTTAAAAGTTAAATAAATAGTAAAGTAATATACTAAATTAAAAGCCCTAAAAGTATAAGATTAAAAGTGTAAAAACTAAAAAGCTTATTAAAACTTAAGTTAGCTAGCTAAAGAATTAGCACTTAAAAGTAGAAATAACTATATAAGTAATAAGCATAATAAGTAAGTTACTAAGAATTTACACAGTTTCTAATAAATATATAGTACTTATAACTTTAGAGCTAACTTTTAAGCTAGAGCTTGTAGATAGCTCTACAACACGCTCTATATAGAGTAGGCATAAGCATACTAGTAATCTCTAGAAACTGCACTTAACTAAAAAAGTAAATCTACTAAGCTTATTAAGTTAAATAGCTAGCTTACTAGTTAAAAAATTAACTTTTACTTTTTACACTAAAATATTATCTTTTATAGCTTTAGTTAAAGCAGGTAAGGCACCTTTTAAACATGTGTATAATAAAAAGAGCTAAGAACTAGCTACATATATAAGCTAAAAAATATAAAGGTAAGATTCTAATAACTTAGGTAAGCCTAAGGGTGTAGAAAGTAGAGGTATATATATAATACTTTTAAAGAAGAGTAGTATATATATTACTTTAGTTAATCTAAAGCACTTTTAAATAAACTTTTTTAAAGCATTTATTACTTATAATAATAAAGCACTTAAAACACTTTACATAGTGTTTTTTATAGCTACTTTTTTTAAGTAGCCTTAACTAAAAGCTTATAAGCTCTTAAAAAAACTTTTAAAATAAAAAGATTTATATAAACACTTATATAAAAATCTTTTTAAGATTATAGCATAAAAAAAATAGCTACCCTACTTAAAAAAGGCACTTAGAAAAAAATTATGTAAACTAAAGCAACATCTAAGCTACTTTTACTAAAGTAGGTCTTTACATATAAATTTAACTAGAATAAGTATTTTACTAAATGTAAAGCTTACATATGTGTATATAGTAATCTCTAAAGTAAAAACTTACTCTAGTTAACCTATACTGCTACTTTTATAGCTAGATTCTTCTAAACAGCAATAGTAATAGCAGCTTAATTTAATCTAAAAATTAGGTAATATAATATTATAAGCGCGTTCTTAAACATGCACTATAAAAGTAAGCTAAAAGTAACATATAAGCTTTTAAAAGGCTTTATAAAGCCTAGCATGTGTGTTAAGCTTTTTTAAGCCCTATATAGACTGTGTAACTTACTAATTTTATAGTACTAAAAGCTTTTATAGGCTTTTTAAAAGCTTAAGCTTATCTTATTTAAAAAAGAACTATGCTTGATTTTTAACTATAATTACTATATCTTACTTTTTTTTTATATAAATAACATACTCTACATTTATTACTATAATAATAAGTTAGAAGTTTACTAATTAATTAGTATAATTAAAAAAATGTAAAAGCTAAAAGATTAAAAGCTGTATAAATAGTTTCTAAAAATTAAAATAATTAAAAATAAAAAGGCTAAAATAATCTAGCTAGTACATAACATGTATATTAAAAAAGTAGTAACGTACCTAACGGGTTGGCCGGCCACACAGGTTGGCCGGCCACTTTTGCCAAGCCCCCACTAAACTCTACCTATCTACATATGCCTTAACAACAACACTAGATTAAATCTTCTAAAGAACGTTAGATACAGCTTGCTCTTTAGGCTTTTAAATAAGACTTAAAACTCTCCTTGCAACGCGCTACAGCTATCTATAATGTCTCTTACATAACACTAAGCAATTAACGCGCTAGACAGCCTTTATAAGCAGAATGCTGGCCTAAATTAAGGAATCTAACTAAGCTTAAGAAGAAAGTAGTTGTTAAGTACATACTTAAGCTTATTACGCGCAGATTTCCCCCTAGGCTCACAGCTGTAGCTAATATAGCTAATTTCTTGCCTGTAGAGCGCAATCTAGGCTAGGTTAGCTTAAACTAGACTAGTATGTAGGTTAAGCACTGCCTTAAGTTTATAATAAAGTTTAATTATAAGTATAATTACAAGAGAGCGCTTTGTAAGGATCTAGAGGTTATCTAGGGCTAGTTTTGCCTAGTAGCTAACATAAAAGCTAAGTACAGTATCTAGGATAAAGACAGGTATAACTTTAACAAGTTAGGCTTTATAATAGGCTAGATATTAACTAGAGTAGTTGTTATAGCTTTAGAGAGACAAGGACAGCTAAAGGTAATATAGTAAAGTAATAGGGAGTAGACAACAGTTATCTAGGGCATTAACATAATAGGGTAGGCTATAAGATTACAGAGCTTTAAGCAGTAAATAAGGCTGCTACATAACATAGATTGCATAAAAGGAAGCAGATTTAGGCAAAAAAAACTTTAATAGTTAAGAATAGGGCTTGTCTAACTGCTCTAAAGAAGTTTAGAGCGCGTAGTAATAGAAAGAAGCTAAAGACGCAGGTGCGCGCTAAAGAAAGTAAGCTAAGTTAAAGGCAATGCAGGCAGTGCAATTAGACTAGGCATAACTTATGTATGTGTAAGCAAGTAGTAGAAGTAGACTCTAAATAATATCTTATGTTGTATTACTTTATACAAGGCTAAAGTAGGCTGTTTTGCGAGAGAATAGGGTAGTTTTAGTGGGGGCTTGGCAAAAGTGGCCGGCCAACCCGTGTGGCCGGCCAACCCGTTAGGTACGTTAAAGAAATTTAACTTTATAGAAAGTGCACTTTTTCTAAAGACTTTTTTACTATTAGAAGAGCTTATAAGTAACTAGAGATTAGTAATAAAGTATAAAATTAAAAAATACTAAGAGTGTGTAGAATTAACACTTTACACTATAATTATAGTGCGCCTTAATGTAGTATTTGCAGCATCCTAGCTCTTTTACTACCTAATAAACCTAGAAAAGTAGTACTTCTAGGCAGTAAACTAGGCAATTATGTACCTATACTGCACAAGGTATACAGGCATATAGTATAAAGGACTAAAAAGTGCATAACTTATTATGTGTAAAAACATGTCTTTTACTAATTACATAAAGACTAAATAATTATTTTATAAATATATTATCTTACCTTTTAAAGGACTAATTTTATAGAAAGTAGCTTTTTAGCTAATAGTAACTATATCTATAATAAAAGCTAAGCTGCTTACTTTAGTGCACATTATAAAAAAATTACTAGCTCTAAAACACTTCTTTAAAAAGCTTACTCTAGAGCTAGGCACACTATAGCAGATCTACTATAACAACTAGCAGACAATCTAGTTAGTAGTAGAAGAGAACGCCTAGATAACTACCTACCTGTGCTATATTAATATCTAGAACATGTAGCTGCGCTAGGAGCACACAAAAGGATCTTTTAAAGTGCGCTATATTAAAATAAGTAATATACTAACGTACTTCACAGGCGAGTTGCTCACACACCTAAGTCGCTTACTTTTGCCAAGACCCTACTAAACCACCCTTTCTACACTAATGCATTCCCCACAACACTACTTAGACGCGCTAAAAGAACGTTAGATACAGCTTACGCTCTAAGCTTTTAAACAAGACATAAAACTTTTAAAGAAATGTGCTATAGCTATATGTAAGGTTTTATAAAAGATAACAAATAACTACAGCGCTAGATAACTTTTACAAGCTAATTCTACAGCTAAATTATAGAGGCTAGGCAATAAAAAAGAGCAGGTAATTATTAAGACTATACTTAAGCTATATGCGCAAGGAATTTCCCCTTAAATAGCATTTATAGCTAATATAGCTAATTCTTTGCGCGCTAAGCGTAATCTAGGCCATGTTTGCATAAACTAGCCTAGTACGTTTATAAAGCGTTATTTAAAGCTTAAAGTAAAGTTTTAAGCGTAAGTATAGTTAAGAGATATTTAGCTAATTATAAACTCTATCTTACTAAAGTTGTATGTGTTATTATCCTAGATGCTATACTTAGCTTTAATATTCTCTATAAGGCTAAACCTGCCCTAAATTACTCTAGGACTTTTATAGAGAGCTCTCTTATAGTTATACTTACGCTTAAATGTTACTTTAAGCTCTAAATAACGCTTCACAAACGTACTAGGCCAGTTTATATAAACATAGCCTAGATTACACTTAGCGCGCAAAGAATTAGCTATATTAGCCACAAATGCTATCTAAGAGAAAATTCCTCACGCATATAGCTTAAGTATAGTCTTAATAATCACCTGCTTCTTTTTATTGCCTAGCCTTTATAATTTAGCTGTAGAATTAGCTTGTAAAGGTTATCTAGCGCTGTAGTTATTTATTATCTTTTATAGGACCCTGCACATAGCTATAGCATATTTCTTTAAGAGTTTTATGTCTTGTTTAAAAGCTTAGAGCATAAGCTGTATCTAACATTCTTTTAGCGCGTCTAAGTAGTGTTGTGGGGAATGCATTAGTGTAGAAAGGGTGGTTTAGTGGGGTCTTGGCAAAAGTAAGCGACTCAGGTGTGTGAGCAACTCGCCCGTGAAGTACGTTAGTAGATAGACTTATAAAGTACTTACTAAAATAGTAATTTAAGCACTTTAAGTAGCTTCTTAACTTTAAAGACATGTAAATACGCTTTTAAAGAAAAAAAGTGTTAATTATTAATAGTAGGGACATTTTTACACTGCTTAGAAATAAGAGTTCTATCTACTAGTAAGGACACTCCCCTATGCTATAAAGTTTAAGTAGGGATTTAGTACATAAGATGCGCAAAAACATAGAACGCTTAAACTATAAAGAAATTAACAAGCTTACCTAAGAGTTCCTTAGCGCGCTGGCGACGCGCTAGGAGCCTAGGGGAGACAACACCCTGCTCCTCCTCCTCCTCCACCTCCTCCACCTCCTCTTCCTCCTCCTCTTCCTCCTCCTCCTCCTCCTCCT